>NC_133363.1:3920839-4158835 GCF_049309525.1 Garra rufa | reverse complement strand
TATAAAGCAAGGTTCAAAAAGAAACTGTGGAAGAACGTGACTGATCTGGTAAAACCAAGTCCTAATCCCAGTTGAACACCTCTGGTGTGACTTTAAATGCAGACATTGAGCCAAAAACTCATCACCAAACACCAATGACTTGTACATACACTATATGGACAAAAGTATTGGTGCACCCCTTCTTTAGAACAGAAAAAGGCACTTTCAAAACTGTGGCAACAAAGATGGAAAGTTTTTGGCTCAAGGTTTGCATTTAAAGTCACACCAAAGGTGTTCAGATGGGATTAGGACTTGGTTTACCAGTATTACTTCTGTTTTTTTAAAAGTGTACTTCTTTTGAAAATGTTTGTGAACCACTAATCTAAAAGTTTGAAGACACTTAATCTACTCAACCTTGCAATCAATATTTATCAAAATTGCATCCCATTTTGACATCTATCATGATTCAGAACATGTGAGAACCAAATCTCAGATTTTAAAATATCGACCACAAAAGACACAAGTGGCTTTGCATACAAATGATGCAGAAAGTGCTCAGATATAGGGCTTGGAGCATTAATAGGAAACCAGCTGGCTCTGGTGTGAAGATCCCTGTTATCATCCAGCTCAAATGAAATGGCTAAAGTGGCCTAAATCCCTAAAAAAAACTCTAAGATGCTAAAACAAATCAATCCAGTTAGTAGAGAAGGTGATTCTGTGACATGCATCTCTCTCTCCAGCCCACTAGAGGGAGCCCTCGTCTGAATATTAAGCTCAGAGCACCTCCATCAGTTAAATTTCCAGGGGTTATTCCAGAGAGCAGGTTATGTGACATAAACAGGTAAATTAACAGATAAGTGAACATATATTCTCAGGTTTCAGCTCCAGAACTTAAGGTTACGTTCAAGTATGTAAGTAGCAACAGCAAGTTATTCTCTGAACAAAACCTGCTGTGGAGGTTTATTTCAGATTTCAAATTTACTTCAGAGATGCTTTGAGACATTGCTTTGAGATATTTCTTTCTAAATGACTCTAACTAAGTATATTACTATTACTACTACTACTAATAAAATCATGTTTGCTTTAGTCCAAAAATGGACTGATGTCTTAACCAACTAATCAGGGTCTCCAGACTCACTGGAAACTTCCACACAAGTGTGTTTGAGCTGGTTGGGGCTGGTTTGTGCAGCGGATGCTGTCATGTCCCGGATGGAAATCAATTCATGAATAATGTGAACATGTCCTTGTGCGTCCTTCTTTCCAATTACTTCAACTAACCGTCCCTATGTCACATTCTGTGCATTTTCAAATGAGAACTAAATACTACTAGTTTTCCACTAAACCATACATTTATACTGTATATATATATATATATATATATATATATATATATATATATATATATATATATATATATATATATACACATACACTGTTTTAATATGCAACACATGCATATATGATATTGTCTAAAAATAAGTATTGTTTTATGACTCAGTAGAGCTTTTCTTTGACCATGCATGTTCTTTGACCCTTCTGTACAGGTTACGTAATAATATTACTTTTTCCAAGTAACTAGTAAAGTTACTTTTTAATTGACAAGAAAATATCTGAGTTACTTTTCCCCCCGTTTATTGATTAAAAGCTCTCCTGTCCCCATGTTGAGAGAAATTTTGTGTAAGATGTTACTTTAGTTCTGGAATAAATGTGAACATTCGTTAATTCATCTCACTCACTAAAAAAACAGATACAGTATTCCTCAAAATTAATAAGAACAGTACAATTTAACACAAACCGGCAATAATTAAATATGTTGAATAATACAAATATCCTTTATGCATTTTATTAATGTCTTTGCTGCCGACCTTCAATGTTTGAATTCATCCATACTAATAAGCAAAAGTTACTCAACAAGAAACTTTAAGTTGGCTTAAGTTTTTTTAAGAGGTTTTGAAAGCTTTAAGCAGTTTGATTCGTTTTTAAAGTTTAAAGATAGAAAAAGTTAGAAAGGTTTTAAGTTTGATGGTTTTCAGTCTGAAATAGTTTGAAGTTTAAAGTAGTTTTAAAGCTTAGATAGATAGATAGATAGATAGATAGATAGATAGATAGATAGATAGATAGATAGATAGAGTTTTAAAAAATTCAAGTTTAAAAAGTTTATAAAGTTATAAGATTGATGGTTTTCAGTCTGAAATAGTTTGAAGTTTAAAGTAGTTTTAAAAGCTTCAAGTTAGATGCTAAGGTTCTCAGAGTGGTTGCTAGGGTGTTTCTATGTGGTTGCTAGGGTACTCTGGGTGGTTGCTTAGGTGTTGCTATGCGGTTGCTAGGGTGCCCAAGGTGGTTGCTAAGGTGTCGCTATGCGATTGCTAGGGTGACCAGGGTGGTTGCAAAGCTGTTGCTATGCGGTTTCTAGGGTGCCCAGGGTGGTTGCTTAGGTGTTGCTAGGCAGTTACTAGGGTGCCCGGGGTGGATACTAGGGTGTTGCTATGCAGTTGCTATGGTACCCAGGGTGGTTGCTATGCAGTTGCTAGGGTACCCAGGGTGGATGCTAGGGTGTTGCTATGCGGTTGCTAGGGTACCTGGGACAGTTGCTAGGGTGTTGCTCTGCGGTTGCTAGGGTACCTGGGACAGTTGCTAGGGTGTTGCTATATGGTTGCTAGGGTACCTGGGACGGTTTCTAGGGTGTTGCTATGTGGTTGCTAAGGTACCTGGGATGGTTGCTAGGGTGTTGCTATGCGGTTGCTAGGGTACCTTGGACAGTTGCTAGGGTGTTGCTATGCTGTTGCTAGGGTACCCAGGACAGTTGCTAGGGTGCTGCTATGTGGTTGCTATGGTACCTGGGACGGTTTCTAGGGTGTTGCTATGTGGTTGCTAAAGTACCTGGGATGGTTGCTAGGGTGTTGCTATGCAGTTGCTAGGGTACCTGGGATGGTTGCTAAGGTGTTGCTATGTGGTTGCTAGGCTACCCGGGGTGGTTGCTAAGGTGTTGCTATTCGGTTGCTAGGGTGCACGGGGTGGTTGCTAGGGTGTTGCTATGTCATTGCTAGGGTGCGTGGGGGTTGCTAGGGCGTTGCTAGGGTACCCAGGGTGGTTTCTAGCATGTTTCTAGCATGTTGCTAGTATGATTAGCAAGTTGCTAGCATGATTCTAGCATGTTTAAAAACAAACAAGCAAGCCCTGCCCAGATTTAAAAAGTAATGCAAAAGTAATGTAACGCATTCCATTCCATAAAAAGTAACTAACGTAATTAGTTACTTTTTAGGGAGTAACTCAATATTGTGATGCATTACTTTTAAAAGTAACTGCCTCTGTAGTGTTGTTTCAATGAGAAAACTTTAAATCAGTTTCCAACTTTTTACTCATCCTTCACTTGCTCTAAACCTGTATGAGTTACTGTAGACACAAAAGAGTGTTAGTAACCAAACAGTTGTTGGTCACAGTTGTTGTACTATGGAGGTCAATGGCTACCGGCAGCTGTTTGGTTACTAACATTCTTCAGAATATCTTCTTTTGTGTTTAACAGTAAAAAGAAACACACAGGTTCGAAAAAACATGAAGGGGGAGTGAATGATGACAACATGTTCATTTTTCGGTGAACTATCCTTTAATATGGGCTAAGGTTCGGTTCAGGGTTATTACTAGTTATTAAAGTAAATACATAGTATGTACATACAACTAGACTGTAACGTAAAATGCTACAGAATTATTTTAAACATTGTGTCAGCGCACCTTCATAGAGAAACAGATGGTGCTGCAGCAGTGTTCAATATTCATCCTGTGAGTGTTATTCAAGTCTTTGCAAAGTAGTGGCGTGTCCTTGATAAAAACAGTTTAACAGATGGCCTCTGAATATGCAGTTCCTTCAAAACGCCGTGCAGACATCACGCGACAGACTGCGTTCAATTTTAACCAAGCAAAACTTTTGATTAACATCAGTCCTGAAATGGAGCAAGAAAAACTTTGAAAATTGTAAACCTTTTGCTCAACACAAGCAGCGCTGTGTTCTGTGGGTGATCTTGGTTTCTTTGTTTTCAAAACTTGCATGTGCACCACCAAACCCAGTTTGTTTAAAGTAATACAGTCTTAAAAATAAAGGTGCTTCACGATGCCATAGAAGAACCTTTTTGTCTGAATGGTTCCATAAAGAACCTTTAACATCTGAAGAACCTTTCTGTTTCACAAAAGGTTCTTTCTGGCAAATAAGGTTCTTCAGATTATAAAAAGGTAAGCAAAAATTGGTTCTTCTATGGCATCGCTTGAAGAACCTTTTGAAGCACGTATATTTTTAAGAGTGTAGTTCACCCAAAAATGAACATTTGTCAAGCTATCCAAGATGTAGATGAGTTTATTTCTACATCAGGTTTAAAGAAATATAATTTCATTACTTGCTCACCAATGGATCCTCTGCAGTGAATGGGTGCCGTCAGATTGAGAGTCCAAACAGCTGATAAAACATCACAATAACCCACACCACTCCAGTCCAGTCCATCAATTAGCATCTTGTATTGTTAATAAGAAACAAATTCATCATTAAATCCATGGCTTAAATACAAGGCCATTAATATTCCTTGCTCGCCTGAATCAGGAGAGAAATATCCACAGATCAAGCACCATTTACAAGCCAAAACAGTTCTAAACTGGATTTTGAAGTGAGAAACAACAGGAGATGAACATTTTTACTGGAGGAAGCGTTATTATGGAGTTGTATTTTGGCCAGAAGACAGTTTGAACGCCGCCCTTAATGATGGATTTGTTTGTTACAAACACATTTTTAAGGGCTGTCAGTCGATTAAAATGTTTCATTGAATTAATTACGATGTTTCGATTAATTAATCTAATTAATCGCAAACTAAATTTGGCTGTAAAAATACCCACAAAAGATTATTTAAAGCTATTGTTGTGTTAAATGAGAAAGTAGCAAGTAAACATTGCAAATAGTAGCTTTGTAAAGAAATATTTTATTTGATTTAGCATAAAATTTATATAAATGTTAACTATGGAACATAAAAGAAGATAATTTGAGAAACATCTGAGTATTTTTTGTTTATACAATGAAAGTCATTGGTAACCAAAACAGCTTTGTTACTAAAAGTCTTTAAAATACCTTCTTTTATGTTTCACAAAAGTAGGGTTTGAAATGACAATAGGGTGAGTGAACAATGACAAAATGAAAGTTTTTTGGGGGGTGAACTATCCCTTTAATGTTTTTATTTTTAAAAATAAAAATTAAAAATTAAATTATCCTCTAAATAAGAAACTTAATATGCCAGCAGCTTTATGAGTCATTCATTCGATTCATTAAAACAGCAGATTTATTCTCTTTATGAATGGGATTTTGAAGGTTCACACGAAATGTGGATGTGGCTTTAAAGGTAATATATTTAGCAAAAACAAATAATATTGTGTTTAAAATATAACATAATATCAATTTCAGATTTACTGAACTGTTGTATAAAATCACATTTAAGCTTTTGATTAAGATCTGGGGACGAAGCCAGTGCGTTAACTGCATTAAAATATTTTAATCGCGTTATTTTTTCAGAACTAATTAATTAACGTGTTAAACTGACAGTCCCAATCTTTTTATTTCACAAGTTGTTAATTGAAGGACTGGAGTGGTGTGGATTATTTGTGGATTATTGTGTTGTTTTCATGAGTTATTTGGACTCAGTTCTAAACAAATATGTGGATGGATATTGATGTGAGAGACAACAGGAGATGGGCTTTTTCACTGGAGGAAGCGTTATTATGGATTACTTTGAAGTTTCAACACCACCCTTAATGATGGATGCAATTTTTTTTAGGGCTGTCAGTGATCAAAATGTAAAAATGTTTTAATTAATTAATCTAATTCATTGCAAACTAAATTTGGCTGTAAAAATACCCACAAAAGATTGTTGTGTTGAAAGAGAAAGTAGCAAGTAAACATTGCAATTAGTAGCTTTA
Source organism: Garra rufa (assembly GCF_049309525.1). NCBI lineage: Eukaryota > Metazoa > Chordata > Actinopteri > Cypriniformes > Cyprinidae > Garra > Garra rufa. The sequence continues at coordinate 4,152,910 of NC_133363.1, read as the reverse complement.
GAAAGAAATGTTTTATTTGATTCAACATAAAATTTATTACACATAAACATTTAGGCTGCAATGGCTTAACGTAAACTATGGAACATAGACGAAGATAATTTGTTCATACAATGTAAGTCATTGGTAACCAAAACAGCTTTGTTACCTTGTCTTCAAAATACCTTTTTTTATGTTCCACAAAAGGTTGAGGGTAAGTGCACAATGACAGAATTACAGTTTTTCTCAATTGCTAAAACACTATAACCAGTCTTTTGAACTAAAATTTCAAAACTATAACGCCATTTTTGAAAAAGCACACCCATTTCCCTAAACAATAAACACTATTCCCTGCTTTGACACATGAGTTATATTTGGTGAACTGTTACTGCAAAACTCTACACACAAACCCCTACATTTCTCAGTGCTTACACCATGTGGTCATTTAGAAAGCACAAGCATTCAACATTGTTCACTCAATCTGTGAAGTTTGAGCTCAATTAGCACACAATTATCCAAGTGGAAACACTAGGAGTCAAAATTTAGCACACACAAATCAGAACCTAAAAGAAGCCAAAGTCAGCTTACAGTTTTTCTCAGTCACTTTGGTGCATTTCTCAGATCAGAAATGAAATTGTCAAAACTACTTGTTCAACATCCACATCATCTAGTCTCTTGTGCACATCATAAAAAGCTTCTCATTCTTCTGATCAAGTTGTGATTGCTTTGGTACATTCATACAACTGATTAGATACATTTGTCTGCGGTTTCCCACATTATCAGTTGCTATTGTCATGTTGCTCAAAATGTATGATATAGTTCTCTGTGCAATAGTTTGACCCCTCAAAACATCAAGTCATTAGCTCATCGTATAAGTCATTACCTAAATGCAAAATTTTTGATCTAGTTGTTATAAACTGTCAATCATATATTCTACACATTTCTATTAGACTTTTTGTAAATTTGCCATGAATTATTCAAGTGAATCTTGACTTTCACTAATGAAGATAATGTATATCAACCAATGATAAAGCAGTTCTCTGAAATAGCTCAAAGGTACATCTCTTGAACCTTCAATTGGAAAGCATACTGTATATAGACAGAGGACAACGCAGGAGTTACAAAATCTGACAGTAGACTTTCTAATTTTTATTTTTACCTTTGTGCCCATATTTCTTTTTCTTTGCTGTTTCACAATGACACTGTAATGCATTTTTATTCTTTTTCTCAGACCACTAGTACAGTACAAGAGTAACTGTGAATCCTATCCAGTCTTTTTCAATCAGTATCCCACATACAGTAATGTGTAATTTTGAAGAGGAAGAGTAGGAGGTGAAAGAGGAAGAGGAGGAGAAGAAGGTGGATGACAACGACAACGTGGAAGAGACAGAGGAAGGGCAAGGGCGAGAAAACAAGCAGTCTCATATATTTTAGTTGATGAGTGCCAGGGTTGGATCAGGCATGCAAGAGGATTTGACCCCTGCTGCCTGGCCAGGGCTAATTTAGCCTGTGATGCTGAAGAGGTTCTTTGGCCTGTCCCAGACCAAAGACAGGATTCTGGGCAGAAAAATTATATTTTGTTGTTGTTTGCTGTTTTGTACTGTACTCTACAGTACATTAAATTAAGGAATAAAACACTTGCAAAGGCATAGATTTGTTGTTTTCATCATGTGAAAAGTTTTTTATTTGGATTGTTTTGGTTGTATTGTTTTGAATTTATCTCATCAGTGTGTAAAACTGTGTTGTAGTGTGTGTGTTTTTGAGGATTTGTGTGTCATGTCTGAGAGCAAAGTTTGGTTTTTCAGCAAGATTGTGTTGTTTTGAGTGGAGAGCTTCATTTTGACCTCAATATAAGAAGTTTGGGGAATTGAGTTAGGAGTTGTGGATTTGTGTTTAGAGTTTCGCAAATAAGAGGCATAATTTCAAGAAATGTGTTTAAGCAATTGAGAAAAACTGTAAATGTTTTTGGCGTGAACTATCCCTTTAATGTTTGTTATTATTAACTTTTTATTTTATTTCACAAGTTGTTCATTGAAGGACTGGAGTGGTGTAGATTTTTTCTGGATTATTGCGATGTTTTTTTGAGTTGTCATTCTGACGGCACCCATTCACTACAGAGGATCCATTGGTGAGCAAGTGATGGAATGCTACATTTCTGTAAGTCTGATGAAGAAACAAACTCATCTACATCTTGGATGACCTAAGGGTGGGTATATTTTTGCAAAGTACATTTTTAGTGCATTTTTCAACAATTCCTTTAAATTTAAAGGGATAACTACTTAAATAACACAGCAAAACAGACTTCGGTTGATGTTAAAAAGTACCACCCAACAGAAAAGTGCAAAGAAAACTAAAGGAAGAACAAAATTAAAAAAAAATGCATTAAGTAGACTCTCGCTACACAGTTTATTGATAGGAGCTGATGGCATGAAAAATTACATTTGCAGATGATGTAAACAAAAGATAAAAAGTCAGAATTTAGCAGCGAAACCATTTGCAAACAATATGGCCATCTGAATTTCGAATGAGTTTATAATGAGCGGATCCTCCTCTGAATGGAGTTGACATGAAAGGAAGAGAGATTTTGCATAAACACAAGAAAAAAAAAGTTGTTATTGACGTTATGAAATATTCATTGTTTGTTACCACAGCATGTGCTTCACACAACCTTCGTCAGCACAACCAAAGTTGCCTTAATTTTGTTAAGACTGGTCATTGTCCGCAGACAACACAAGCTAAAATTTCACCCAGTAATTTGCCTCAACATTTATTTTATGTTATAGATACCAGAAATACAAGGTAGTTTAATAACTAATGAAGATCATAGCTGTAAGCATATAACAGGGTTATTGTGATTAATTCAAACTAAAACCACAGACACACAAGACAAAAAGTTTTCACCAGTTTCAACTTAAAAACTTAAGTTTAGCAGCTGCCTTAAGATTTTAAGTTAAATCAACTTAAGTCATTTAAACTCACAAGTTATATCAACTCATTTTTATTGTAATAAGTTAAAATGACTTGTAGTTTTAAGCTGATTTAACTTAAAAACTTAAGGCAGCTGCTGAACTTTTTTTAGGTTGAATCTGGTGAAAACTTTTTACAGTGTACTTGACATAAAATAAAGGTTAAACAAAATTAAGCTTAGACTGACCTAAAACTAAAACTGATATAAAAATATATAGACAATTTAAACATTAATAAAACACCATTAAAATGACTAAAACTACAACATTGAAAAGAAAACTAAAACTTCATGATTTTAATAATATACAGCAATTGAAGGAACAGTTCAACCAAACATTAAAATTCTGTATTTTGAAAACAAAAGAAGACATTTTGAAGAATGTAATTAACCAAACAGTTGACGGTAGCCATTGACTTCCATAGTATCGGGAAAAAAACTATGGAAGTTAATGGCATTTTTAGGCAAACTATTCCTTTAAAAAGACATTGGCCCTCACCTGGAGGTTTAAAAAAGACATTTTGGGGAATGTTAAGTGTATATTTACTGCTAAATATTTCATATTTCATACAGGATTATGATGGCAAGGGTAAACTTATCTTTCCTGTCATTCGATTTTTGTGTGTTTCTTAGCACACAACACAGTAAACACAATTAAAAAGTGCACTTTGTAATAATGTCTAATTAAAATTTCTATAGAAATTACATTATATTTTTGTATATACATATTACTGTATTTCAAAGACCATAGAAGTACTTATAAAATTACATATAAAGATGTACTTAAGTCCTACTTAAATGGGCCAAAAAGCACAATAAGGTTTAGCTAAATGCATTTAATATACACTTAAATTATAATACATTTTCATTAAATTGCTTTTATAATGCAATTAAGCGTCTGAAAAAATTACATTCAGTTTGCGTGTAAGTACATCACCAGTCAAATGTTTTTGGACACTAAATGTTTTATGTTTTTAAAGAAGTCTCTTCTGCTCACCAAGCCTGCATTATTTGATTCAAAGTACAGCAAAACAGTAAAATTTTAAAATATTTTTACTATTTAAAATAACTGTTTTCAATTTGAATATATTTCAAAATGTTATTTATTTCTGTGATTTTAAAGCTGATTTTTTGGCATCAAACTCCAGCCACATGATCTTTCAGAAATCATTCTAATAGGCCTATTCTGATTTGCTGCTCAAAAAACATTTTTTTTTAAATAATTATTATTATGTTGAAAACAGTTGAGTAGAATTTTTTCAGGTTCCTTTGATGAATAGAAAGTTCAGAAGAACAACATTGATCTGAAATAGAAATATTCTGTAACATTATAAATGTCTTTATCATCACTTTTGATCAATTTAAAGCATCCTTGCTAAATAAAAGTATTAATTTCTAGAATTTCTTTAAAAATTAATTTATAAAATAAAATTATATTGAGTCCAAGCTTCGAATGGAATAGTGTATAATGTTACTAAAGCATTTTATATCAGATAAATACTTTATAATTATCAAAGAACCCTGAAAGAATTTACTCAGAGGTTTTAAATCTTATTAATAAATGTTTCTTGAACAGCAACTCAGCATATTAGAATGATTTCTGAAGGATCATTGAAGACTAGAGTAATGATGCTGAAAATTAAGCTTTGATCGCAAGAATAAATTACATTTTAAAATATATTCAAATGCTGTTATTTTGAAAATATTTCACAATATTGCTTTCACAATATTTGCCTTTTGTTGTATTTTAGAGAAAATAAATGCAGGCTTAGTGAGCAGAAGAGACTTCTTTATACATATACACTACTGTTCAAAAGTTTGAGGTCAGTGCAGTTTCTTTCTTTCTTTTTTTTTTTTTAAAGAAATTAATACTTTTATTCACCAAGGATGTATTAAGTTAATAATTAAAAGTTTATTAAAAGTTAATAATAAAAAATTTACATTGTTATAAAATATTTATATTTTGAATAAACACTGTACTTTTTAAACTTGTAAGAATCCTGAAAAAAAAAAAACACAGGTTCCAAAAAATATTTGGCAGCACAACATTGATCTTTCTAATAATAAATCAGCATTTTAGAATGATTTAGACACTTAAAACTGGAGTAACAGCTGATAAAAATTCAGCATTTCATCACAGGAATAAATTCTATTTTAAAGTATGTTAAAATAAAAAAACAATATTTTATATTGTAAAAACATTTTGCAATATTACTGTTTTTTTTTTTGTATTTTTAATCAAATAAATGCAGCTTTGATGAGCATAAGAGACTTATTACAAGTCTTACTGACCCCAAACTTTTGAACGGTAGTGTACATAGAAAAAAAACATAACAAATCATATTGTCCAAAAACTTTTGACTGCTAGTGTATATACTTTGAAAGTATATTACTGTATATTGCAGTTATAATCTATTTGCTAAAGTGTAGCATGCTTCTTTTTCACAAGGGCAATTTGAGGTCATAACAATATACAATAAAACTGATTGCAAATTACAATAGGGAAAACTCATATTGTAAGAAAACAATATGATACAGTATTACAAGTGTTTATCGATAGTGTTATATATTTTGCATTTAGCATTGTATGAATAATCGGCGACTATATTTAGTATTCTGAGTAGTTGTAAAGCCATGCTACCATTCAGTAAATATGTTGTGCAGACAAAATGTGGTTTATTGAAGCCGAAAGTTAAAGGCGTCAGTAAGTACAGTCAACTGGCCCATTGACGTCTCCTTATTTGACTTGGATTGCCTCACTTTGTATTTAGAAGGGCCACTGCATAGTCTCCCGTTTGAAAAGGGTTCAAAGAACTTCAAAGTTTTGGTGGCGAGGCACGAACTCCGCGTATTTCCCAAAACCGTGTTAACCGGAGTTGTTTTCATTGGCCTTCCAGAGCGAATGCGAAGTTGGAAAAGTTTCTTAGTAGCGAAGGGCGATTTGTGATTTGCCCCTTTGGTTTGCCTCTCGATATCCTACACTGGAAGAGGAACTACCCCTGGAACACACATGGTACAACCCAATGCACCTTTTGATCATTCCAGCAGAAGCAGCAGCGACTGACTGTGGAACAACATTTCAAGGTTCTTGGTGGAGTTGCGGTGTCCTGATTTGAGCCGTGTCTATACTTCAACTTAGCCAGTGTCCGAACGGGATCACAGACGCCTTAAACAATGGCTTTTAAAGAGTTATGCATCTGATTCAGTTCATCTGAAGGGTGCTGATACTTCAAAGAGAAACATTTGCGAAATAAAGCGAGAGAGGATTCTTCACGATGAGGCTCGCTGCGGTGCTTTGTGGCAGTCTTTTAACTTTCATGCTTCTCGCCGAAGGTAAGTGTTTTGGAGTTGTTCGCTTCGGCTTTGAGAAGTAAACGCATCGTTACTTGTTAATACTGTCGCGGTTGTGTGCAAACAGCCTATAAAACAGTCTGGGCGAGCAGAATTGAATCGTGTGATCTTTGAAAGAGTTATAGCAGACACTTACACAAATACGAAACAAAACAAAACAGCGATTCGTGAGGGACCCAGAGCAGTCAAAGCAGAAAATCGCGATCAGAGATGAAACTGATACTACTATCTAGTTGTTGATGTATATAAATAGTATTTGATCCACCGCTTAGAGCAATTCCCTCGATTATTCGCTGTTTGAAACCAACTTGATGTCTTTGGTTCGCGTGTGCGTGCGTGTTTCCACAGTATATTCATGTAAAGTCGGCTCTCTTTTTAAATACCTCTCTGTCTTTTATAAGAGACACAATCGCCACTTGGTTGGAAGTCAATAGTCGCCGCTCACTGTATTCGCAACATGTTGGAACAGCCGCTGCACGCGGGCAGGAATGTAGCGACTTCAAAGCGCAGCTTCGGCCTTAATAAAGAAACGCTCAGGCACCGCTTTGACAGAATTACACACATAAACTGAGTGTTGCATCGGTGGAAATGCCGTGTACTAGATGGCTAGGCCTGTAAATGTCAACTAGATGTCTTCCCTTGCATGTCAGGAAACAAAAGACCCTTGGAGCGATTGCAAAAAGCGTGCGTAAATGCAGTTTCGTGATTCATTGTATGCTTTCCAAACAATTTCAGCGCTTACATAACACTAATTATATGCATCTATGTTAGTCAGGTCTTATATATTATATATATGTTAGACTGACAAATCGTACAGCTGGATGTCATGTTCTGTAATATAGGAATATCTAAAGTTTGACACAGTGTTTCTATGTGTTTGACAGTGCCTTTTAAAATGCACATCATTTAGGTGATTGTGCATGTAAATAAAATTGCATTGAGGTTCACACACTATTTAAGATGTAGATCGTTTTACTTGGAGGTAAAACTTTTAGGTTTTTGGAAGGTGTTTTTTTTTTTTTTTTTTTTTTTTTTTTTTTTTTTGCAAATCATTGCATATGAACTGACCACTCATGCATATGCAATGATACTATTTAATTACGTTTTGTATTGAACGACATTGCAAAAAGCATGCTTAAGTGTAGCTCTTTGATTTCGTGATTCATTGTATGCTTTCCCTAATTTCAGCGCTTACATAACACTAATTATATGCATCTATGTTAGTCATGTCTTATATAGGCTATTATATATATGTTAGACTGACAAATCGTACAGCTGGATGTCATGTTCTGTAATATAGGAATATCTAAAGTTTGACACAGTGTTTCTATGTGTTTGACAGTGCCTTTTAAAATGCACATCATTTAGGTGATTGTGCATGTAAATAAAACTGCATTGAGGTTCACACACTATTTAAGATGTAGATCGTTTTACTTGGAGGTAAAACTTTTAGGTTTTTGGAAGGTTTTCCTTTTTTTTTTTGCAAATCATTGCAGATGAACTGACCACTCATACAAATGCAATGGTACTATTTAATTACGTTTTTTATTAAACGACATTGCAAAAAGCATGCTTAAGTGTAGCTCTTTGATTTCGTTATTCATTGTATGCTTTCCCTAATTTCAGCGCTTACATAACACTAATTATATGCATCTATGTTAGTCATGTCTTATATATTATATTTATGTTAGACTGACAAATCGTACAGCTGGATGTCATGTTCTGTAATATAGGAATATCTAAAGTTTGACACAGTGTTTCTATGTCTTTGACAGTGCCTTTTAAAATGCACATCATTTAGGTGATTGTGCATGTAAATAAAACTGCATTGAGGTTCACACATTATTTAAGATGTAGATCGTTTTACTTGGAGGTAAAACTTTTAGGTTTTTGGAAGGTTTTTCTTTTTTTTTTTTTTTTTTTTGCAAATCATTGCATATGAACTGACCATTCATGCATATGCAATGATACTATTTAATTACGTTTTGTATTGAACGACATTGCAAAAAGCATGCTTAAGTGTAGCTCTTTGATTTCGTTATTCATTGTATGCTTTCCCTAATTTCAGCGCTTACATAACACTAATTATATGCATCTATGTTAGTCATGTCTTATATATTATATATATGTTAGACTGACAAATCGTACAGCTGGATGTCATGTTCTGTAATATAGGAATATCTAAAGTTTGACACAGTGTTTCTATGTGTTTGACAGTGCCTTTTAAAATGCACATCATTTAGGTGATTGTGCATGTAAATAAAACTGCATTGAGGTTCACACATTATTTAAGATGTAGATCGTTTTACTTGGAGGTAAAACTTTTAGGTTTTTGGAAGGTTTTCCTTTTTTTTTTGCAAATCATTGCATATGAACTGACCACTCATACAAATGCAATGGTACTATTTAATTACGTTTTTTATTGAACGACATTGCAAAAAGCATGCTTAAGTGTAGCTCTTTGATTTTGTGATTCATTGTATGCTTTCCCTAATTTCAGCGCTTACATAACACTAATTATATGCATCTATGTTAGTCATGTCTTATATATTATATTTATGTTAGATAGACAAATCGTACAGCTGGATGTCATGTTCTGTAATATAGGAATATCTAAAGTTTGACGCAGTGTTTCCATGTGTTTGGCAGTGCCATTTAAAATGCACATCATTTAGGTGATTGTGCATGTAAATAAAACTGCATTGAGGTTCACACACTATTTAAGATGTAGATCGTTTTATTTGGAGGTTTGGCAGGACATTTCAGCTACTATTTGTTTTTTGGAAGTTTTTCTTTTTTTGCAAATCATTGCAGATGGATTGAACACATACATATGCACTACTATTTAATTAAGTTTTGTATTGAACGACATTGCAAAAAGCATGCTTAAGTGTAGCTCTTTGATTTCGTTATTCATTGTATGCTTTCCCTAATTTCAGCGCTTACATAACACTAATTATATGCATCTAGTCATGTCTTATATATATTATATTTATGTTAGACTGACAAATCGTACAGCTGGATGTCATGTTCTGTAATATAGGAATATCTAAAGTTTGACACAGTCTTTCTATGTCTTTGACAGTGCCTTTTAAAATGCACATCATTTAGGTGATTGTGCATGTAAATAAAACTGCATTGAGGTTCACACATTATTTAAGATGTAGATCGTTTTACTTGGAGGTATAACTTTTAAGTTTGGCAGGACATTTCAGCTACTATTTGGTTTTTGGAAGTTTTTATTTTTTTGCAAATCATTGCAGATGAATTGACCACTCATACATATCCACTAGTACTATTTAACTGAGTTTTATATTGAAAGAGATTGCAAAAAAAGCATGCTGCGAGTTTCGTGATTCATTATAAGCTTTCCCTAATTTCAGTGCTTATGTAACTAATTATGCATTTATGTTTTGTACCTTATATCCACATTATACTGAGAAATTGTTCATATTCAGATGTAGTTTTTCGCTACAGCTTGATGTCATGTTCTATAATATAGGAATATCTAAACTTTGGCACAGTGTTTTCTAGTGTTTGACGGTGCCATTTAAACTACACCTCATTTAAGTGATTATGCATTTAATTGAAATTTAAAATGTAGATTATGTTGTATTTGGAGGTAAAACTTTCAGGTTTCAGTTGTTATTTTGTTTGGGTTTAGTCACATGGACATTATTGGCTTTTTTGCAAATCATTGCATACGAATTGACCACTCATACATATGCACTAGTACTATTTAATTGAGTTTTGTATTGGAAGCGATTGCAAAAAGCATGCTGTGAGTTTATAAGCTGTCCCTAATTTCAGTGCTTATGTAACCAATTATATGCATCTACACTGCACTCTTAAAGGTTCTTTATTGGCATCAGTGGTTCTATGAAGAACCTTGAACCATCCATTGAACCTTTCAAATGCAGAAGAGGTTTTTAAAATGGTTTTGGAAACTTTATTTTTAAAAGTGTATTTACATCATACAGACAAAACGTTCATATTTAATTGTAATGTTTCTCTACAGCTTGATGTCGTGTTTAATATACACTGCTATTTCCAGTATTTGTCAGTTAAATTACACCTCATTTAGGTGCATGTAAATGAAACTGCATTGAGGTTCACACACTGTTCAGAATGTCGATCATGTTTTATTTGGAGGTAAAACTTTTAGGTTTGGCATGACATTTCAGCTACTTTGGTTCAGGTTAGTCACAGACATTATTTGGTTTCTTTTTGGATGACCGCTCATACATATGCACTAGTACTGTTTAATTGAGTTTTGCATTGAAAGAGATTGCAAAAAAGCATGCTGTGAGTTTCGTGATTCATTATGTAACTAATTATATGCATCTATGTTAGGATGCCTTATACGTTATATTTACATCACACTGAAAATCATTCATATTCAAATGTAATGTTTCGCTACAGGTTGATGTCATTAATATACACTGCTATTTCCAGTATTTCGCATTGACATTTACTTAAACTACACCTCATTTAGGTGATTCTGCATGTAAATGAAACTTCATTGAGGTTCACACACTATTCATTCACTATTTGGAAATTTGGTTTCTTTTTGGAAGTTTTTCTTGTTTTGCAAATCATTGCATATGAATTGACCACTCATGCATATGTACTAGCACTAATATTGAAAGAGATTGCAAAAAAAAAAAGCATGCTGTGAGTTTCGTGATTCATTATAAGCTTTCCCTAATTTCAGTGCTTATGTAACTAATTATATGCATCTATGTTAGCCATGCCTTATGTTATATTCACATCATACTAACAAATCGTTCATATTCAAGTCTTATGTTTTGCTATAGTTTGATGTTTTCATGTACAATAATGTACAAATATCTAAACTTTGTGCATGTAAATAAAGCTGCATTGAGGCTTACACACTGTTCAAAATGTAGATCATGTTGACGTTCTTTAAGGTTTGGCAGGACATTTCAGCTACAGTTTTGTTTGGGTTGGTCTCATGGACATTATTTGGTTTCTTTTCGGAAGTTTTTCTTTTTTTGCAAATCATTGCATATGAATTGAGCACTCATACATACGCACTAGAACTATTAAATTGGCTTTTGTAATGAAAGAGATGGCAAAAAGCATGCTAAGGTGTAGCTCTCTGAGTTTTGTGATTTTATTATATTCTTTCTCTAATTTCAGAGCTTATGTAACGCTAATTATATGCATCTATGTTATCCACGTCCTACTGACAAATCGTTCATATTCAAGTGTAATGTTTCGCTACAGCTTGATGAAACTGCATTGAGGTCATGTTTTATCTGGAGGTAAAACTTGACATTTTTCGAAGGTTTGGCAGGACATTTCAGCTACAATTTTGTTGTGGTTAGTCATATGGACTTTTTTTTTTCCCTTTGGAGGTTTTATTTTCGTTGCAAGACATTGAAGAAGAATTGACTGCTACTTGATTGAGACTTGTATTGAAAGAGACAAATGTCCGACCAGTTAGGAAACAAAAATCAAGATTAATGTTCCACAAATCCACATTCTGCCTGACTTTTAAACATGTCGCTGTATGGTATTGGTTTTACTACTTTGTCGTTAATGTTAAAGGTGATTTATAAATGGTGGCCTAGTTGTTCTGAGATGCTGAAATCCGTAACAGGATGATTCGACGGTGTTTTCTTAAGCTGACACTTCCTTGATGCTTACTGCTTTTATAGTCACTGGCATCCATATAGCTCTGTCAGTGTCCTGCTTACAAGTGTATGGGCTTTTTATAAAGTGTGTGAAAATGTGTGGCAATGTCTAAAGTTTCTCACAACCCCCCTGGGCATTAGATCTAATGTCGCGATCCCATTCAACTACTAGTAAGATGCATATATACGCTCCTAATTGCCGTAGGAGGCTTGCCGTCAGACGCCTAAAGTAGAGCCAAGTTGCATTTTCAGCAGTGCAGTGAAAAGCTTCTGAATATTTGTGATAATTAAGTCCTTGAAGAATGGAAGACATTTATCTTAAATATTTGGAAACTCAAATTAATAAGAGAAATATGTTTTTGAAATTCTGAATTGAAGGAAAAAACAATATTTAAAAATAAATATTATAAAAATAATAATACAGTGTCAAATGGGTTGTCAAGACTAGGTACTCAGATACACTAGGTCAGATATCAAAGACATTAGAAACACCTTTTTTTGTCTTTGTTTCTTCTTGGTTTGAAAAAACCCTGGTATAGCCCATATTTTGATTTAGTATCAAATTATCTTTTAATTTTTATCTACTTAAGGTAGTGTTATTGTATTGTGAGGCATTATCTGTGCTCTGTTCTCTGCTCTTCTACAATACATCACATAACAGAAATAAAGAGATGAGAAAACATATGTATGCTGTGAACTCCTCATATCTCTGGAATTGCTGTCAAGCACCTGTATTTTTATTTTTACTTTTTTAGTAAGCGTATTACAAGTGCAAAGTATTACACTCTAGAAGAGCGACCTAAAGCAGCAAAATGACAATCTTGAGACTTAAGTTTAAAAGGCATTTTAGATCACAGTCTTTCATTAAGGAATCAAGTGCCTGCATGTTAGTACATGTTTGATAGCCAATGCAGAAGTTAACATTTATAGTGCACTTTTTTATGTTTGGTATGGAGGGTCAGTGTAAATTATGGCAAAATATTCCTGTCTAGCAGTGGCTGATTATGACAAAATGAGTAATTTGTTTCACAATAATGATATGTCATTAGGTTATTTTGTTCTTTTATTTTGAGTTTATTATTACAAACGAGGACAAAGTAGCAAATTGCAATCAGACCACAAAAAAATCAGGTACTACGTCTATCTAACATTTAGATAGAAAGTTATTGACTGCCTGAATTAAATATAAATGAATCCTTATTAGAGCTACAAAGGTTGTTCAGTCAAGCACAGTGAGTGCATTTCTTTTTCTTTTGTGGTTTGTTTAACATCAAGGACACAGACAGCAGCATGTATATTAGACTGCTGTCACTTTAAGACCTCAAGCACGAATCCAACATATTTATACACACTTTGGAGATCTGATTTTAGCCTCCAAACCATTTATGTTCACTTAAGACATAACCATGTTTATGTGAATCCTCACCAAGATGTTCATTTTGACAATGACTTTATGCAGTCCTGTGCTTCATGAATATGTTTATGCAATATAAACAATATAATATAATGCAAACAAAGCAATTTGAACAATATAAAATCTCTCAAGTGTCATCTTACATCTGGCAGTGTCTCATGTGACCACTTGAAATCAAATTTAGAAGGCAATATTTCCATATATACACACACGTATATACACTACCAGTCAAAGGTTTGGAAACACTTTCCCATCAAAGAGAATGGCATTTAAATCCAGCAGAAAACGACATTTCTAACAGGATTATCAATTATTTTAGAGTTCCTGTGTTATCTGAACTCTGAATGTGTGTTCTGTACATGATCTGTGTCAAATCAGGTGAACTGAAAAAAATACAGCATGATTTTTTTATTTTTTTAAACATAAATGTTCTCTTAATTTTCAACAAGATTGCTATTTAAAGAAACGCCTGTTTTAGCACAGTGGTTGATTTGACAAGTGAGTAGGCAATTCGAGTGCATGAGTGTTTACACTACAAGCGCACTGGGGTTACGTGTGTTTTTGACCACCTGTGAATGTGGGCTAAAGTGGACCAAAAAAGTACTTTTCCATTCACGCTCACACCCGGTCTTTGCCACTTAAAGCAAATTCTGTTTCAGAAAGAGTATGTGTTGCGTGCTGATATTTTCACCCAGTGAATAGGCATTTTTATTTTGTTGTGCAGTGCATAATTGCATTTAGGAGGATTTTCTATCCATTCATGATCACTAAAGTACATTTAGGGTGCTTTCACATCTGCGGTTTGGTTCATTTGGTCCGGACCAAGAGCAACAAATGATACATTGTAGCATTTTTCTGCCGTTTTGGGTCCTTTTCACACCACACTGATTGCTCTGGTCCGAACCAGTTGAAACGAACCAAAATGCAGTCATGTGACAACATCCACCTCACTCGTTGGCCAGATCGTGTCATTGAACCACTGATCTATAATAGAGAATTATATAGATCAATGTGTTGAACGTATTTTCTTAACTGTTAGGGGCCATTCAAATGTCCCGTCTTTTGCGCGCTCAAGCTCGTTATTTCAAATGTAGACGCGCGGTATGTGCGCTCAGCATGGAAGCGACGTGGTTGCGACACGCACGTTTTTTCCATTCGCGAACGCGCCGCATCGAGATAAAAACATTGCAACTTTTCAGAATGCTGCAAGCGCACCGCAGGTCATGTGACATAAACCAACCAATTAGCTTCGTCCTTTCCCTTAATAACATTGAAAGCATTGACAAGTTGGAGAAACAGCTTATCATAGCTGTACAGGCTTTTCCATGCGTTTTTAGGCGCGACATGTGAACGGCCCCTTAAACAATGAGAAAGATTGTGATATTCTTGTGAGTTTTCGAAAGTTGGGACCTATATGATCATCAGACCAAATTTATGAGGCTTCGTGCCTCTTCACAACTCCGTTTGTCCACGAGCTGTCATGGGGCTATGTTGCTAAAGCGCTAGCTGTCAACAAATACTTGTCCTCATCCCATATTGAACAGCGCAGCGGACTACGGCAGCTGGATTAGTCCAAAAAGGCGCAGCACTTTTTGCGGTTGGGTCTGTTCTAGTTCGGTTCATGTTCTCACCACAAACGAACCGCTGCAGTGTTCGTTTGAAAGCGTACCGAGACCACCTCTTCAAGGAGGTCTCGGTACGCTTTTTTGGTCCGCTTTTGGTGCGCACTCGAGTGCGATTGCTACATTCACACCTGCCCAAACAAACCGCACCAAGAGGGAAAACGAACTCTAGTGCGATTCAACCGAACTAAATAAGGCAGGTGTGAAAGCACCCTTAAAGGGGTCCTATTATGCTTTGTCACTTTTTGAATTTTAGCCAGTGTGTGTTGTGTATGTTTGGCCATAAAAATCTACAACGTTACAAATCTCAAAGTCAACTCCAAAGGGAGATATTTATTATTTTTTTATTTATTTTTTTTTTATCCATTTTCAAGAACTACAACGAATGGCTCCTTTGGACTACAGCGTTTGTTTTCTGGATGTTATGATGTCATAAAGCTCATTAGAATATATAGTTCAAATAAATCCCGCCTACTGAAATTCATATCGTTGGTGGGTGGGGAGGGATGAGGTGGGGGATTAACCTAAATTTAGCGATGTAGCATGGACAGCCGCTTCTGGGATGCTTCAGTGAGCCACAGAGCGGCTGGTATAAACACAAGCATTGACTAAAGTGGCTGCAAACTGTAAACACAAGCATTGACTAGAGTGACAAACATCGGTGGTCATGTCGGAGCTGCGCCGTAGAGGTGTGCAGTGCGTGGTAAGAGATTTATTCATCATACAGTGTAGATAGCTTCACTAGCCTTATGCTGGAGCTGGTTTCGGGCATGTAAATTAAAATAAATTTGCACAGTATTGATATCATCATGTATCGGCGATCTCGCAGGCTGACGATAGGACCACTACTGTAGTGTATTATTTACTCACCCTCCATGCATCCTAGATGTATACAACTTCCTTCTTTCAGACGAATGCAATCGGAGTTATATTAAAATAATCCTGGCACTCCCAAGCTTTAGAATGGCATAGACTGGTGTTTCTCTCCATCAGTCCAAAACAAATCCAATAAAGTGCATCAATCCATGCCTCACATTGCTCCGGAGGGGTCAATAAAAGCCCTCTGTAGCGAACCGATGTGTTTTTGTAAGAAAAATATCTATATTTAAAATGTAAGAATCGCTTTAATCTAGCTTGTGCTAACAGTTGTACACAGAACTCGCTGCTTTGGGAAGGAGCATGGCACGACTGAAATGTCGTCTAAGCTGTTCGCCAATTGCAACGCAGTGGGACTGCTAACCAATCACAACACATTTCGTTTTAAGGAAGGCGGGCCTTCATCAAACTTGTTACTAATCGAGCCATTTGTGCCAGGCTGGGGAGAAAGCTATTGTAATATGTAAATACGTGGAAAATAATGCGTTTTTTGAACCGCCAAGCATGAGAGCATGTTCTAGTGCACCCCCAAAACAAAATAAAGACTTTGTAAAAGAGCATAATAGGATCCCTTTAACCATGGTCAAGAAGAGCCATGCGTGATTTTACTCAACTCTGCAAACGCTTTTTCTGCAAAATAGTATTACATTGCACGTTTCGTGACTCTTTCAAAGTGAAATGTCCAGTAAGTGGTGCTAAAAGTGCGTTCGGTTTTATGTGAAACAGATTCAGAAACACTTTATGTTGGTTGTTTTTTAGCCATTTGAAAATGAAATGTCTATAGAAAGGTTAATGCTCTATCGTCTTATCGTCTAAATAACATACCACCTGCATGAAACCTTACTGATTTTGTTAAAGCAAAAGCAAGCTAAAAACACATGCTTAAAGGGATGGTTCGGAGTAGAATCGACTTCATTGCTATGCACTCCGAAGCCCATGTAAATACCCCATCCGAAGTTTTTTTTTACCTTAGTCAAACATTTATGGAGATATTAGAGTTTTTTGAATTGCTTGTTACAGGGGTGAATGGTACATGTGATGTATCTCGTAAATTGCACCACTAAACGTGCAAGTAATCTTACCAAACTTGTACAGTAGTGTAAATAGGTTATGTACTCACAAAACGCTGCATCAGAACATTTGTAAGTCCACCATGAGTGTTTTAAAAACACGTTTTAGCGGATCCCTACTAGTCTCAAAAACTACAAATGGCGACACGTCGACGTCACTTCCCTGGTTTGAAAAAAGCACGTAAAAGTCCTCCTACAAGTTGACATGCACACAGATGTAGTAGGAGGACTTTTACGTGCTTTTTTCAAACCAGGGAAGTGACAAGACTAGTAGTTCTCGGGTAATACGTGTTTTTAAAACACTCATGGTGGACTTACTTATTTACATGGGCTTCGGAGTGCATAGCAATGAAGTCGATTCTACTCCAAACCATCCCTTTAAGCATGTGTTTTTAGCTTGGTTTTGGAATTCTTTGATTTAATTTATTGAGTGTCGTGACTCTAGTTTCACGGTACTTGTATTCAAGCTCTTCACATCACAATTGCAATATTATACCGGGTGCGCCACTGAGCAAGTTTACTACATCAGAAAAGCCACACATATGGAGCTGGTTATGTGGTGCAAACACCAATAAGTGCTTGTTAATTGACATTTAGTGACATCTGTATGTTCAAGAGAAAAATAAAGATAAAAAGAAAAAAAATTAGTGTAATTTAAGAGAGTATGCAACATTAGTATGTGCATCGGGAAGGCGTTTAGTGTCTGTAATGGCAAATTAGCCTTTTAATCGCTATCTGTTGTATTCATTAGTGCGTTTACAATGGCTGGCATTCCTAGTTTTTAAAGAAACCATTCTGAATCTGGAACAGCTATAGAATGAAGCAGTAAGTAATTTTATTTACTGGGTGCATTGTGTCTAATGAACTCTCACTACTCTTTTTCCCAGGCTGTCTCTGTCTTTCTTTCTCTCTGTCAAAGGCTTTCTGTGTCCTTGGCCTAGAAATCTTTCACTCATCCATGTCACGTTCCGTGGTCCCTCGTTTTCTAAACCCCTTCTCCAACCCCCAACACACACACACACACAGAAATACATTCACACCACTATGTCTGCATACCCTCAACCATCCAAGAGGCCTCAGCAACAGGCTCTATTAAAGAGACAATATGGGTTTCTAATAGTAATAGTCCTACAACACAAGGCTTTAAGTAGCAGTATGCAAGTTAAAAGCTCCACTCACTAATGAAGTCAGAGAACTTAAGTGGTCCTTTAGTGTTGGGACAAAATGTCCAAACAAGCCAGCCTCTCTGCCTAGAAGTATAGGATGTATGCAAACAATAGCTTTTGACTCGGTGTAGTGTCCCTGTTTGTTTTTCTGCAATCAATAAGGAGGCAGTTAGAAAAGGGTTGTCAAACTAAAAAAAAGTGGTGTAGGATTTACTTTAGTAAGTGACTCAGAAATTTGTCTTTACAAAGACAACACAATGAATTAAACATTAAAATATCACTACTAATGCTTCTTTTAAGATTTAAAGGAGAAGTTCACTTCCAGAACAAAAATGTACAGATAATGTACTCACCCCTTGCCATCCAAGATGTCCATGTCTTTCTTTCTTCAGTCATAAAGAATTTGTTTTTTAAGGAAAACTTTTAAGGAATTTTCTCCATATAATGGACTTCTATGGTGCCTGTGAGTTTGAACTTCCAAAATGCAGCTTCAAAGGGCTCTACATGATCCTAGTTGAGGAAGAAGGGTCTTATCTAGTGAAATGATTGGTTATATTTTTAAAGCAATTACATTTTATGTACTTTTTAACATCCAACTCTGCCTGAACTCTTTTTTTTCCCCAGTTCAAGATAGTTAGGGTATGTCGAAAAACACCCATCTAATTTTCTCCCTCAACTTCAGAAATAATTTAAAAGTTCTCTTACTTTGCGGAAGAAGTACTGACCCAGTGTTTACAAGGTGAACTTGCAAAGAAGTAAAACACCCTTAACAAAAAATGTAAAACAGTGATTAAGAGCAAGTTGAGGGAGAATAAGGCAGAGCAAGACAAGACCAGCGTTTGAGGTTAAAAATTATATAAATTGTACTTTTTTTTATATATATATATAAATAACTGATTGTTTCATTAGATAAGACCCTTTTTCCTCGTCTAGGATTGTTTACAGCTGCATTTGGGATCGTTTTAAGCTGCATTTTGGAAGTTCAACCTCGGGGCACCATTGAAGTCCACTATATGGAGAAAAATCCTGAAATGTTTTCCTCAAAAAACATAATTTCTTTATGAATGAAGAAAGAAAGACATAAACATCTTGGAAGACAAGGGGGTGAGTACATTATCTGTAAATTTTTGTTCTGGAAGTGAACTTCTCCTTTAAAATCTGCATTTAATAATGCAAAAAATCTGAGTTTTGGTTTGCATTAACTTTAAACGGTTGTATAAATGAACATAAACCAAGATTATTTAAGATCATTGTTTGTTTACTTTAATGCATTAACAAATTTAAGCTGTTAGTGTTAAGTAATGCAATAGTGTATGTACTAGTGTATGTACGTTATCATTAACAAAGATACTAAAGATACAAAGAACTAATGCTGAATATAGATCTTGTTCATTATTCATTTTAACAAATGCAACATTATTGTTACCATGTTACATGTCTGTTTTTGTGCATTTTATTTTCAAACAGCTGCATTAAACGCTTTCACCCAAGTTTTTTGACATTCAAATTGTTCTTTTGCTCTTGCTTTGTGTGGGTTGTGATGGATATGTTTTGAAGAATGATGGAATGTGTGGGTTTTGAAAAAAGTGTAATGAAAGCATTTTGAGGAGGATGGGAGTTCTTATGATTCTCATATGCTTTTTGACGATAATTGCTTATTCCTGCTTCATGATTAAAAAATGTGCTTGAGTTGCAATCAGCACTGTCCTAGTATGGGAAGGTTCTGAGAAGATCAAGAGCTTCTTTTAGAAAAACAAAGAGTCCTAACAGAGAACTAAAGCTAGTATGTTTTATATTTTCAGTTGGATCATTTGGACAACCATCATTGATGACAACCATCATGCATGATAGCATTAGTGTTAAATGCAAATGTGAAATAAAAGGCATTAACTAAAACAGCCATGTCATTTAGCTTGTTTTTATATGTCTTTGAGCTTTCGGGACTTGTACCTGAGCGCTTCGCATCTCAAGTGCAATGCTGTACCAGGTGCGCTACCGAGCAAGTTTACTACAGCACAAAAGCCAAACATATGGAGGTGGTCATGTGATATAAACATCAAAATGTTTAGTTTTCAAATCATTCACTATGGTAAACATGTCATAACATAAATAATTCATCATAAATAATGTGAAAATTATTTGTTTTTCTGCCTTTAGTGTTCATTTCAGCTGTAAACTGCAGTGATTTGTTTTTCCAGTGTATGGTTAAAAACGTCTAGGTGTAAGTGTCTCTAAACAAATTGTCAGCGTATCATTTCATCTAATAGTTTTTACTATTTTCTGATTTTAATTACGGCCTTTACAGCTGGTATTAAGATTTGTCTCGAGCCACCCAATCATAAGTAGACAACTCTAAATACAGGACCAGAATGTGATCCAGTAACTCAAACCACATTTAGAGGTAGTCAGAAACGCACGCATATGTGGTGTAACTGCTCAGATGCGCCCTGACAACACCGAAGAACCGCCTACTCACCTGTCAATCAAGCGCTGAGCAAAAACAAGAGCTTTAGACTGTGACTGTTATGTTTCTCTTTGATCTTGTTTCCTTCTAAAAGGGCCAGATGTATTTCAGTATCATTCATTCGCAGAGAGATTAATATTACCTTTTGATGAGCTTGGAAATTGCAGTTACCCATGCAAAGTGAGTTTAAGTGGTTTTGGCTGGGATCAAACAGAGAAGTTGGCCGATTTCATATTTCTTTCTCTTTCTTTTACTTCCCAACAAGGACAAGATTTTTTTTGAGCTTGTAACTAAATGAGGAGCAAATGCTGCACATATTATAATTAATGACGCTGTCATTGACGCTTCATCAGTGTTATTGTACATGTGGTGCATTTAAAAAAAAAATATTTTATAGAATTGGATTTTTAAAATGTGTTTCACAAGAAAACGCTGTTTTAGACTTTTTACTTTAAAATTACACATTTATAGGGGCTGTATGTAATTTATTGACTGTGCTAAAGCGTGAAAACCTCATAATACATGCTTGCTTCTCTGAGAAACAATTCTACAGCCAGTTATTCTACTTAGAAAATGTGAATTCTGTGTTGTTGTTTTGGACAGTGTGAATCTACCCACTTATGATTTACCCAATAATATTTCAACAACCTGGGTTGCCAGATTGTAGAAAACACAGCAAACTGCCGCAATGGAATTGTGCAAACGAACTGGGCCAATTATTGCAGATTCCTGACCTAAAAAGCCTCGGCATCAATCAAAAAGCTGTCCAGCTTTAAACATAAATCAACTTATCAGTTTACAGTGTAAGGTTTGTCACCTTCCATTGTCAGCTGCGCTCTTTCCTGTTGCATTTCCTCAATCTGGCAACCCATGTGGGTGTTACATACTGCACTTTCAATCATGTTTAATGTGTTACCATTTTTATGTAATGCCATTTCTGTGTAATTCGGTTGGCTTGACTAAGCTGCAAATACTAAACGCCTATTTCTTCTTCTGAGGGTAAATATCTCCTCCTAGAGTTTTTAAGCTACAGCCACCAAACTCTGGCCAGACCTTTAGACTTTAATCTTCCTCACATTACTATATCTTTTCTAACTGATCTAATTTAGTTTTTTTTTTTTTTTTGTAGAGGTTGACCGATAATGGATTTTACCGATACCGATTAATCAACCGATTTTAATGTTTTAAGTTTTTAAAATGGATACTGAATGGAAGCTAAAAAAGGGACTGAACTGTACTTAGTAATAAATGTATTAATAGTAATAAATGTATTAATATTAATTATATATAGTGCATTAAAGTTAGTTCATAGTTCATTAATGTTAACAAAAGCAACATCACTAAATGTTGAAATTAACACACTAACAAGGAACAATACTTCTATACTACAGCTTTTATCAATCTTAGTTAATGCTGCAAAAATAGACTCTTATTGTGAGGTATTACCATTTTCATATCATTAGTCAATCTTTAAATCATGCTAGCAGTGTGTTTGGACATGTTAGAATCAATTGAGCAAGTTGTTGAAACATGCTAACCATGTTAAATCAAGCTATCAACATGCAAAAATATTAGCAACATGTTAAACCATGCAGCATCATGTTCACTTCCAGAACAAAATTTTACAGATGTGCTCACCCCCTTGTCATCCAATATGTCCATGTCTTTCTTTCTTTGGTCATAAAGAAATAGTTTTTTGAGGAAAACATTTTAGGATTTCTCTCCATACAGTGGACTTCTATGGTGCCCAGAGTTTGAACTTCCAAAATGCAGCTTAAATGCTGCTTCAAGAGGCTTTAAATGATCCCAGACAAGAAAGAAGGGTCTTATCTAGAGAAAAAAATTGGTTATTTATTAAATTTTACTGAATGTTTTTTGACATGCCCTACCTGTATTGAACCGGAATACACGCAGAGCTAGACAAGATGAGCGTTTGAGATTGAAAAGTATATAAATTGTACATTTTTATTTCTTTTTTTAGAAAATAATCGATTGTTTTGCTAGATAAGACCCTTCATCCTCAGCTGGGATCGTTTAAAGCCTTTTAAAGCTGCATTTTGGAAGTTCAAACTCGGGGGCACCATAGAAGTCCATTATATGGAGAGAAATCCTGAAATGTTTTCCTCAAAAAACATACATTCTTAACGACTGAAGAAAGAAAGACATGAACAAATTGGATGACAAGGGGGTGAGTATGTTATCTGTAAAATACGGTTCTGGAAGTTAACTTCTCCTTTAATTTACATTTAGATTTGCAATTTATTATATTTGAAATGCGAGTAACTTTTTTATTTTAACTACAGACTTTTCTAATTTATTTCAAACTTTCGAACAAGGCTTTGTCAAGCCGGCATTAGATTTTGTTTACATACCTAGTTATTTATGGAAATCACAAGCAGTTTCTGAGAGAGAGAAATGTTTTAAGTTGTCTTTGCCGATCTTCATCAGTTCAGAAAATGTGCATAAACTAAATTAAACTGAATTAAGCTGGATGATGGCACAATCATCGTCTGTAGAGCTGTTTTACAACTGAATTGCATCTTGCAACGTCAACACTAGAACTGAACTCAGTTGCCTCGAAGCTGAATAATGACACTGTTTTCTTTTAGAGCTGCTTTACAGCCGAATCTAAATCTCTGTAGCAGAGTTTCAATAATTGGTTTTTCCTAGTTTCCTGTTTATCTCTGTTTTGGCATAATGTAGCTGTATAAAGCACTATAAAAAAAAATAAAGATGACATGACGGATGATTTTCATTTTGGCTATGCATCGCAAAAAAGTTAATCGGATTACTAAAAATGATCTCTATACTAAAGTCAGATCTCTGTAAATCTACAATTCGTTTCCCACTCCTAAATTTGTGTTGTTTTGTCACTTTTTTTCACAGTCTTGTTCCAGCTCTGTAGCTTTTCTTCCAGGTAGCAGAGCCTAAAGACCATGAAAACCATGGCAACAGTCTTTTCTATGCCATTTTGCAGCAGGATTTCCAGTCTGCTCAGTAGTTTCTTCACTGGCACCGATCGCACAAAAAAGAAGTGTCAGAAGCACAATGTATTTATTAAAGCAGCTGCTGGAGTCTTCACGCTTTTTGTGGCTTCCTCGACTACTCATGAGCCATTTTTTTTTTTTTAAGCTTTGTCGCCATATAAATGTAATAAACTTAGTTATGGGATGGTTATTGCCGTGGTTGCTTAGCAACGGGAATATGAGATTTACAAATATGAAATCTCAGACTACAAACTCATTTGAGCTGCGGCCTTGAAATTTCACATATGTTCTTGAAAAGAGCACATTTGCATTCGGGATTCATGATATTTAACTAATTTCTCACCTCTGAAGTCTAGAATCACATCAAATCATGAGCAAATTCTTTGTAGTGAGTCAAATTTGATATTAACCAGTCACTATGAGTGACAAAATATTAGTGTGCTCAAATTAAAATATCTTTATGTACTTAGTTTAGTCATTTTTTTGATTTCTGAAGGATCACTGGAGCTGTGTTGGGTATAATGCATTAGTTAGTAATTAATTACTGTAATAACTCTTAATTTTCCTGTAATTTATTTGCAGTTAGTCTACTTCTGGTGTGATTATAGGCTATAGAACAATATTGTATGACAACAACAGCTGATTAAATATCAAAAATGTAACATCTGTTAAAATGTTTATTTTTAACATTCTCCCTTTAAATACTTTCAGTTCAAGAATAATTGATGTAATTTTATATTATTTATTTAAAAGAGTTAAGGCGAGACACTGCAGGTGAATAGGGTAAAAAGAAAAACTAATAGTTATCACCTTACTTACCCAGTTGATTGATTACATTGATAATTGCAAACATTTTTTTGTATTACACGTTTTCTAAAATGTTAGGTTTAAATATGCAAATGAGCCACTGTTTATTAAATTTGTGCTAATTTGCATACATACCTAGGACAAAAATGTAAACACTGGATGAAGTCAGTTTCAAAATTCTTGTTTAATTTTTTTTGACATATTAGAGTCAAATGTTTTTACAGAGGGGATTTTGGGTATCTCATTTTGTCAAAACTTAGAACAATTTTTGGGGGAATAAAATGTTGCATAAAATCAAGCGAATCATATATGAACAAATCCCACTTTAAAAACCTTTAGGATATTGACAGTAATAAAAATGTAAAGTTTGGTGTGTGTAAGTTAGAGGATGGATATCCGAGCCGAGCCCGACGGTACCCGACGGAACCCGACGGGTCGGGCCGGGTTCGGACAGATATTTAGAAAGGATGCTCGGGTTCGGGTCGGGCTCGGTCACCTCAGCGCGATAGTGCGCCCGTGTTATAACGGCACTTTTTGCCCAGTGTGCACTGACGCTCTCATCTGTTGACATTTCCGAACGCTTTTTTTTACAGTTGCTTAATAAAAACGGGCTTTCCACACAAAAAAAGTGCATGTGTCATTAGTATGAGTGAAAAAAGAGATTTTAACTGTGTCGGGCTGGGATCGGGCTCGGACATAAATATCTGAATGCTTGTCGGGCTCGGGTCGGGTTCGGTTACTGCTCTGTCGGACTCGGGCCGGGCTCGGACAGAAAAATGCGGCCCGATCCGCACTCTAGTGTAAGTGCTACTGAAGTCTCGGAGAAAAAACTCATTTTGAGAAAACGGTCTTCAAAAATATGTATTGTAATCGAAATCTATTGACACAAAAAGATAAAGTGCTATAAAAGAGACACTTAACAATGTCTTTTAGATGTTTTCTTTCCTCTAGTCTGAAAAAAACACTTTATGAAAAACCAAAAAGCCCAAAATCTCAAACTTGACAGGTGCATGAAAAACTGTTTTTGCCTGCAGTTTCTCCCCTTAAAAGAGAATTTTCAAGTCTATTAGTATTGTTAAACTGTTTGAGATTGATATGGGATTTAGAAAGTAATTAGTTATGAGTTAGAGAGTGTAATTAGTACAGTAATCTAATTACACTGTTGAAGATGCAATTAACTCATTATTAATTACTTTTTAAGAGTAACTTACTCAAATCTGCACTGGTGTAACAATGCTAAAAAAATAGATTTGCATCCCAGTTATACATTGGATGTTAAAATACACTTATGGGGAAAATGGTGATTTCAAATTGTAATAATTTTTTTACAATATGACTATTTTTACTGTATTTTTGAACAAATAAATGCAGCCTCGGTGAGCAGAAAAGACTAAAAAGCTTTAAAAAGCATTGTTTCCAATTTTGTGATTTCGCTTGAATGCTCTTGATTCTTTGTCACTTTTTTTGTCTTTTCTTTACAGCGCCGAGCATTTCCTACGTTGAAGTTCTACTTCTTCCCTTTTCCTATGTAATGTAGTTAGATGAAATGATCTGAAGGCTTGGCAACTGTCTTGAGTTACACATCTTTGCCTATACTTTTCTTTATGTGTTGCTTTGGGTTTATATCTCAATGCATTAACTGAAAACAATGTTGTTTGTTCGCAGAAGATTGCAGCTGACTCTGTTTCTGCAAATTTTCCATGCTTGTTTGATAGTACAGTACATTTGCGACCTTGGACCACAAAACCAGTCCTAAGACTCAATGTTTATAAATTGTGATTTATACATTACCGAAAGCTAAATAAATACAGGTACAGCTCTTTGAATATCCGGATTTCTGAGGGTGAAACAAAAATCTAAATATTGAGAAAGTCAGCTTTAAAGTTGTCCAAATTAAGTTCTTAGCAATGCATATTACTAATCAAAAATTAATTTTTGATATATTTACAAGAAGAAATGTACAGAATATCTTCATGGAACATGATCTTTACTTAATATCCTAATGGTTTGTGACATAAAAGAAAAATTTATCATTTTGACCCATACAATGTATTGTTGGCTATTGCTACAAATATACCCCAGCGACTTAAGACTGGTTTTCTAGTCCAGGGTGACATTTTTTTACAATGCCAAGTTGTTTAGTTTGTTGAATTAATTTTTTAACAAGATGACACAAATAATTGCATTTTTGACCACCTCTGCTAGTTTTGCACGGTCTACTGGTTCTTTGGTAGTTTTGCCGTTTGCCAAAATATTGGCCATGTCACGGTATTTTGAACTCAGTTGTGAGAAATGACAGACAAAGCAGCATTCTTGAGATGCTTTTTCAAAGATGAATTCCTTTGACCTGACAGTATCTTAAAATTCACAAGACATGTTACAAGACGATGAAAAAAAAAAAAACACAGAATTGATCAGTGGCCAAATAAGACTCATAAATATAAGCATAGACCAGCTATTTAAGAAAAGAGCATATGAAATATAGCAAAGAAGAAAGAAAACTGAAGAAAGAAAACTATTTCTGGACAGCTGACAAGTCTGATTAGGTTTTATGTAATATTATAAAATGGTGTAATTTGGTTTTGAATATCTTTGTTAATGATGACATTATGACACTGAAAATGGATAATTTACCTCAGATGTTGAAAATAACTTTGTTCATGCAAACTGTGATGTCCATGTAAACGAACATGTCACGTTTATTACATGACAGTTTGCATCAGTCAGTATGCATATTTTTAATAATTTGATTAAGCGCTTATCCACAAATAGTTGCAAGTGCGAGATTGGCTTTAATTTGTGATTCGATTTTGTCACGGATAAAATAAACAGACAGATTTATTTTATTTTATTTTATGAGAAAAAAAAAGCTTTGTCTGGAACTCTTAATTCAAAGCTAAACTATTTTAAAATGAATTATTCCAAGTTTCACAACAATAACATTTTTAATTTTAATATATTTCAGGGTTGTTATAGTTAACTAAAACGAAAACATCTTTGTTGCTTGAAATAATGTAAACTTTAATTATATAAAATATAGTAAACCTTAAACTTATATTATTTTAGCTTTAACTTGTACTAAAACAACAAAAACTGAAAAAAAAAAGATATAGGAATATTTATAAAAAAATACACATACAACACAAATGAAGTTAAATTAAATAATAGATATTAAAATGCAATTAGAACATATTACATAAAACTAAAAACTACACTGTAAAAATCTTTTTTTATTTTATTTTATTTTATTTTATTTTATTTTATTTTATTTTATTTTATTTTATTTTATTTTATTTTATTTTATTTTATTTTATTTTATTTTATTTTATTTTATTTTATTTTATTTTATTTTATTTTATTTTATTTTATTTTATTTTATTTTATTTTATTTAAAAAAAGTTTGTCTGGAACTCCCAATTTAAAGCCTTTTTAAAATGATTTATTCCAAGTTTCACAACAACAAAAACAACAGTGTTAATAATATAAGTGTTGTTATAGTTAACTAAAACGAAAACCATAAAAACATTTTGTTACTTGAAATAATGAAAACTTTAACTAAAATTATAAAAAATATAAAAAAACCTTAAACTTATATATTTTTTAGCTTTACCCTGATGTACTAAAATATCAAAAACTGAAATAAAAATGAATAAACTATATATTTATTTTAAAAAATAATAATAAAAATTACACAAACAAAAATGAAGTTTTTCTTTTGGTTACTTTCAAATATTAAAATGCAATTAGAAAATATTACATAAAACAAAACTCAAAATATGAATAAACTACACTACACAGGGTTGTTATAGTTAACTAAAACGAAAACCATAAAAACATTTTGTTACTTGAAATAATGTAAACTTTAACTAAAATTATATAAAAAATAAAAAAACCTTAAACTTATATTATTTTAGCTTTACCCTGATGTACTAAAATATCAAAAACTGAAATAAAATGAATAAACTATATTTATTTAAAAAAAAAAACAAAAAAAAATTACACAAACAAAAATGAAGTTTTTCTTTTGTTAACTTACAAATATTAAAATGCAATTAGAAAATATTACATAAAACAAAACTCAAAATATGAATAAACTACACTACCCAGTGTTGTTATAGTTAACTAAAACGAAAACCATAAAAACATGTTGTTACTTGAAATAATGAAAACTTTAACTAAAATTATAAAAAATATAAAAAAACCTTAAACTTATATTTTTTTTAGCTTTACCCTGATGTACTAAAATATCAAAAACTGAAATAAAAATGAATAAACTATATATTTATTTTTAAAAAAAATAATAAAAATTACACCAAAACAAAAATGAAGTTTTTCTTTTGTTAACTTACAAATATTAAAATGCAATTAGAAAATATTACATAAAACAAAACTCAAAATATGAATAAACTACACTACACAGGGTTGTTATAGTTAACTAAAACGAAAACCATAAAAACATTGTTACTTGAAATAATGTAAACTTTAACTAAAATTATATAAAAAATAAAAAAACCTTAAACTTATATTATTTTAGCTTTACCCTGATGTACTAAAATATCAAAAACTGAAATAAAAATGAATAAACTATATATTTATTAAAAAAACAAATAAAAATTACACCAAAAAATGAAGTTTTTCTTTTGTTAACTTACAAATATTAAAATGCAATTAGAAAATATTACATAAAACAAAACTCAAAATATGAATAAACTACACTACCAGGGTTGTTATAGTTAACTAAAACGAAAACCATAAAAACATGTTGTTACTTGAAATAATGAAAACTCTAACTAAAATTATATAAAAAATAAAAAAACCTTAAACTTATATTATTTTAGCTTTACCCTGATGTACTAAAATATCAAAAACTGAAATAAAAATGAATAAACTATATATTTATTAAAAAAACAAATAAAAATTACACCAAAAAATGAAGTTTTTCTTTTGTTAACTTACAAATATTAAAATGCAATTAGAAAATATTACATAAAACAAAACTCAAAATATGAATAAACTACACTACCAGGGTTGTTATAGTTAACTAAAACGAAAACCATAAAAACATGTTGTTACTTGAAATAATGAAAACTCTAACTAAAATTATATAAAAAATAAAAAAACCTTAAACTTATATTATTTTAGCTTTACCCTGATGTACTAAAATATCAAAAACTGAAATAAAAATGAATAAACTATATATTTATTAAAAAAACAAATAAAAATTACACCAAAAAATGAAGTTTTTCTTTTGTTAACTTACAAATATTAAAATGCAATTAGAAAATATTACATAAAACAAAACTCAAAATATGAATAAACTACACTACCAGGGTTGTTATAGTTAACTAAAACGAAAACCATAAAAACATGTTGTTACTTGAAATAATGAAAACTCTAACTAAAATTATATAAAAAATAAAAAAACCTTAAACTTATATTATTTTAGCTTTACCCTGATGTACTAAAATATCAAAAACTGAAATAAAAATGAATAAACTATATATTTATTAAAAAAACAAATAAAAATTACACCAAAAAATGAAGTTTTTCTTTTGTTAACTTACAAATATTAAAATGCAATTAGAAAATATTACATAAAACAAAACTCAAAATATGAATAAACTACACTACCCAGGGTTGTTATAGTTAACTAAAACGAAAACCATAAAAACATGTTGTTACTTGAAATAATGAAAACTCTAACTAAAATTATATAAAATATTCAAAAACCTTAAACTTGTATATTTTTTTCGCTTTACTCTGATGTACCTAAATATCAAAAACTGAAATAAAAATGAATAAACTATATATATATTTTTTTTAAACTAATAAAAATTACACCAAAACAAAAATGAAGTTTTTCTTTTGTTAACTTACAAATATTAAAATGCAATTAGAAAATATTACATAAAACAAAACTCAAAATATGAATAAACTACACTACCCAGGGTTGTTATAGTTAACTAAAACGAAAACCATAAAAACATTTTGTTATTTGAAATAATGTAAACTTTAACTAAAATTATAAAAATGATAAAAAACCTTATCAAAAACTGAAATAAAAATGAATAAACTATATATTTATATAAAAAACGAATAAAAATGACAAAGTATTAATAAAAAATACACTGTAAATAATTCAAAGATTACCGTAGTAAAATACAATTGCTGTCTTTCTACTTAAATATTTCACATTTGATTCAATGTGTTGCTTTCTTTGTAATCATGCAATGCAATTTCTGAGTGAAAACTGTCCCTACATCATTTTTTTTTCAGCTTACAAAAAAAAAACTATGCAAACTGTAATGAATAGAGAGCAGACCAAACTGTATGTGTGGTATCGTGATACAGCTTGGCATGATGATCCTTCAGCTGCTGTATTACTGAGACTAAATGAAGGTGTCGTGGCACCCTTAGTCTCCAGCGCTCGCCCAGCGCCGGGATACTGTATGTCTCCTGCAGGTTTGACAGTGAATCATGGGGATTTGGGCTGGAATGCTGTGAATGTGCCAGTGTTCCTCAGCCAGTCTCATACGTATGCCTTCGGTTACAGTCCTGACAGGTGCCGCGGCTTTAGTGCAGCGTGAGCACACTTTTATCTCTGCGGGCGTGTGTTTGTCAGGCTCGCCGTTTGACGTGCACAAACCTTTCTGCATATGTGTCCGCAGACTCTGTCCCGTGTGTGCGAGACAGGTGCATGGCGCGGTCCAGTTGCTGGGCAGTCGTGGCAGCGGGCAGAAAAAAAAAAAGGCTCATTTGGTGCCTGGCTTCATAGTCAATGGTCAGATATTTTCCATTGGCAGCTTGCCCTTACTTCCACCCACCCTCGCTTTTTATGTGGTATTCTTTGAACTCTTCCCACACAGTCTGACATACAAAAAGAGGGTTATACTTTTATTTCTAATTATTCTAAAACACTCTAAAATTAGTGCTTCTGCTCAGTTGCCATGGTATTTATATGCCCTATCGAATCCATCTGACAGGCAATGTTTTCTGGATTGTATCTCAATACAAAGCCTTCATATTGTGCAGCACTTCCTCATTCGCTTTGGTGATAATGATTACAGGATATGTTAAAGGATCTTTAAAGGAACACTCCACTTTTTGGAAATAGGCTCATTCTCCAACTTCCCCTGAGTTAATGAGTTGATTTTTACCGTTTTGAAATCCATTCAGCCGTTCTCCTGTTCTGGCGATATCACTTTTAGCATAGCTTAGCATAGATCATTGAATCCTATTAGACCAATAGCATCGCGTTCAAAAATGACCAACGAGTTTCCATATTTGTTGTATTTAAAACTTGACTCTTCTGTAGTTATATCGTGTACTAAGACCGGTGGAAATGCAAAGCTGCGAGTTTCTAGGCTGATAAGATTAGGAACTACACTTCCATTCCGGCGTAATAGTCAAGGAAGTTTGCTGCCGTAATATGGCCTTGTAATATGCTTTTTGGACGCCAAGTACCCTTAAATGGCTTTTGTTTTATTAATAGTATATTATATGTATATGCATTTAACATGTACTTTATTGCATTAAATGAAAATGCATTATGGTTTAATACATTATAGTTTCTTGAGAGTGCTTTTTTGACAAAGTGCACTTAAAGTGGCTTATTTATCTAATTTAAGATTAGAAGTACACTACAAGTGCACATTTAATACAGTATTGCAACTAAACTGTTGTATTTGCAGACATTTAATTGAAGCTGTATTAGTTTACATGAATGTTAAATACAGTTTATGTGTATCGATTATATGTAAATAAAAATGAGTTAAACATAAGTGTGCTTCTTGGTAAGTACACTTAAGCGGCTTTTGTTTTTAATAGTATATTATCTGCAAGCAAAGCTTGCTTAAATATATAGGAGTTATTAATAATTAACAACAAAGAAATAATTAACAAAATAACTTTTGGGTTGGGTTTAGGATTAGTTGCATTTAATAATGCATAAATTAGTATTGCTTTTATAGTAAGTACATGTAACGTGTAACAAGGACGCTAAAATAGTGTTACCACATAAACTTAGAAGCATACTAGATGCACATTCAATACAGCATATGTTAAGATCTTTAAAGCTTCAGTGTGAACTAAATGTAATGTTTTCAGACACTTAATTATACGTTAATTGCATTAAATGGAAATTGGGCATTTATTTTATTAATTGAACAGTACATTATCTGCAAGTACAGTTTGTAGTACATATTGGGTTTGGTTTAGGGTTATTGTGTGTAGTTATGTGTAATTTAGTGTTGTTAATATAGTCCATGTAACAAGGAAGGACACTAAAATAAAGTGTTACCAATGTTTTTGGAATATCATTTGGTTTTGATCAACATGATTGTGGTTCCTTTTATTTGGTTTCCTGACTGTAAGTACTAATAGAGCAGAAAGAGTCTTGCACATGGCAGGCGAGCGGAGACAAGTGAGCATGTAATGCACTCTTTTGTGTCTTCACTTATTTAAACAGCTACTTTGCTTTAATTGTGCGTTTGTGAATCGTTTTTGTTGGTTTGTTTAAACACACCAGAACAAAACAAGAAACCAGTTCACTCTGGTTAATCAAACACACCAGCTCTACTTGTCTGGACAGTGTATTATAACCACATTTGCTTTGAGATTTTCTTTTCTCACAAAATTATTATAATAAAATTCAAATGGTTTGAAATTAATCAAATATTGTTTTTTAAAGCCTGTTTTTAGTTTACGTAAAATTCAATGGAAAAACACATTTCAGTGGAATAGAAAATTGAAAACATCCAATGAACCAGTGTTGTTTTTGACAACCATCTTAGATCTAGTCTTAGTCTTTTGGACTAAAATGCTTCTTAGTTTTAGTCAAATTTTAGTCACTTCTATATGTGATAGTTTTAGTCCAATTTTAGTCGACGAAAAGTCAAAAAGGTTTTAGTCTAGTTTTAGTCAAAAAAAGGGAAAAAGGTAGTCTTTTAACAAATTAATGTAGGTCAGTAAGTATTTTGCTGTTGGATAGTGTCACTTATAAGTTCTGAAAATAGCAGATCTATAGTTCAACACAATGTGAGCTTCCGGATCGACTATTTTCACCAATAATTACAATAATGAAGGAATGTTTTAGAACATAAAAGACAAACAAGGATGGAATGCTAAAACGGCTTGCCATACTAGTATAGCAAAGAGTATTTAATGCTAAAACAGCTTGCCATAGCGTCAGATACTTTTTAGGTTTTAATTGGCATGCACAATAAGCAGAAATGTCATGCATTTTAAACGTCTGACGGACCACCCACTAACATTTTCGTCTATTCTCGTCTCGTCAACGAAAACTCACACACGTCTCGTCATGTTTTAGTAATCAACGAGCCATTTTTATCTCGTCATCGTCTCGTTATCGTCATGAAAAAAAGTGGCGTCAACGAAATGATTTCGTCATCGTCATCGTTGACGAAAACAACACTGCAATGAACTAAAGTATTTATACTTTTATTAAAATATTCTTCAGGCATAGTTTTAGGGTTTTTCTCCCACACAAAATAAATAAAATTGATACAATTTTGAGCAAATCGGGTAGTGTTTTCATTATCCTGCATGTAGCTTATTAACTTTTTTTTTTATCTTTATGTATTTATGTATTTTGCCAAATGTTACAAAAGCGTCTGGAGAAATGTTTGGAGTACAAATGCGTACTTTTTCATACATACTTACGTTTTCAAAAACTAATAAATAAAATAAATGTACAATATCCGATTCGTTTAAAGTTGTTTGAATTGTATTATTTTATAAAAGTCTAGAAACTGTGCCAGAAGTACATAGCAAAAAATATTTTTTAGCAATATTTCTACTGTTTGTTTACTTGTAATTCACTACATTTAGATGAGAAAATAAATACTAGTCAGTAGAAATGTTTTTATTACATGAGTAAGATAAAACTAGTTGTAAAAAAGTTGTAAACAAAACTGAACCTAAATTGGAGTATGTTTTACAAGATAATAGACTTTCTGCGATTAAAATTTTATGTTTGATTCAGTGTGTTGCTACTTTGTAATAATTTGTGAGATTTACAAACAATATAAATCCTACACTTTGTTTAGTGTACAGTATATTATTTGTGCTCTATTACTGTAAATCTCTTTAGTTTGTAGGCAGAAATAAACTGTTTAATGTTGGGTTAAAGTTGGGGTCAAAGACAACTATGATAATGTAGAAGCCTACCTCTGAGAGCCTGTTTTGTGACCGTTTACCCATTAGTGTTATTACCTTGTGAATCGCTGGTTGAATTACTGTGTTAACAATGTTGAGCAGCAACAGCAAGCGATGAATAGAGTGCAGATGAGGGCCTTGTGTCAGGAGTCACATGATTTTGTAGAATAGCGCTAAGATCAAACAAACCCTTTGGCTTCTCCACAGTGAATTCATTCATAGGACTAAGTTCCAAGCATGCAAGATAAGACTTTAAAAAAAGAAAGAAGCCCTCAATAGTGATAATGGGTAGATTGCCTTTGGCTTCCTTCCAGGGTCCCATGACTTTTCACTGTATTATTGCATTATTTCGATGACACTCAAGGCTGGGATTTGTTTTCAGATAAGTTGTCGTTAGATGGTCATCATTTCCATTCAACAGTGTTGTTTCAAAATGATTCCAACGCTCAAAACTGTTTCAATTATTCGTTGTTTTTCTTGTGGAAAAAGAAGTGTGCTTCATTGTATTGAATGTGCACTTATAGTGTACTTCAGATTGTAAAATCTGAAGAAATAGGCCACTAAAAGGCCACTTAAGTACTTTCAAGTACACTTTCGTTAAAAGGTTTCTTAACACACTTAAGTACACTTTTTAAAGTAATGTCAAATTAAGTTATAGTTTAAAATAAAGAAGTACATTTATTTTGATGTGTTGACTAACATAAACATACTAAAGCACTTAATTATGATTTTATCTGTATTTTTCAATATTACATTTGAAGGTAATATATTTTAAATGTACTGCATTGACTGTGTAATTACAAATATTGAAATGCATGACATACATTTAAAAAGAAATGCTATTAAAGTACATTTCAGTTTATCATAAATGCTTGTCAGTGCATTCAGCATTACTTTAACCATATTTAAAGACAATAAACGTTTTTATGAAATTACATATACATGTACTTAAGTCAAATTTAAGCAGGGTCAAAAAACTCTACATTTTAGCTAATTGCTTATTAATATACATTTAAACTATACTGCTTTTTCATTTAATTGCAATTAACATGCAATTCCCATGACTTTTCACTCTATTATTGCATTATTTCGAAAACTATCAAGACTTTGTATAAGTTGTTGTGAGATGGTCATCATTTCCATTCAACAATGTTGTTCAAAATTATCCCTACGCTCAAAACAGTGTCAATTATTTGTTGATTTTCTTGTGGAAAAAAGTGCGCTTAATTGTATTGAATGTGCACTTGTAGTGTACTTCACATTGTAAAAGTGTATTTTTAAAAAACTGTATCTGAAGAAAAAAAGGCCACTTATTAATAGGTTTCTTAATACACTTAAGTACACTTTTAAAAGTAATGTCAAATTAAGTTATAGTTTAAAATAAAGAAGTACATTTATTTTAATGTGTTGACTAACATACTTAACTACTTAATTATGATTTTACCTGTAGTGTGTTATTCAATTTTACATTTGAAGTTAATATATTTTAAGTGTACTGAATTGAATGTATAATTACAAAAATACATGACATAAATTTCAAAAGAAATTACATTTAAGTACATTTCAGTTTATCATAAATGCTTGTTGGTGCATTCAGAATTACTTTAACCATATTTTAAAGACAGTAGGAAACGTTTTTATGAAATTACATATAAATGTACTTAAGTCCTATTTAAGCGGGTCAAAAACACTCTAAATTTCAGCTAAATGCTTTTCAATATACATCTAAACTATACTGCTTTTTCATTTAATTGCAAGTAACATGCAAATCCCATGACTTTTCACTGTATTAT
Organism: Garra rufa; assembly: GCF_049309525.1. Classification (NCBI taxonomy): domain Eukaryota; kingdom Metazoa; phylum Chordata; class Actinopteri; order Cypriniformes; family Cyprinidae; genus Garra; species Garra rufa. The sequence goes on along the minus strand of NC_133363.1, from coordinate 4,116,583 downwards.
TGCATTATTTAGAAGACTATCAAGGCTGAGTTTTGTATTCAGATAAGTTGTTAGATGGTCATCATTTCCATTCAACAATGTTGTTTAAAAATTATCCTAACGCTTAAAACTGTGTCAATTATTTGTTGTTTTTCTTGTGGAAAAAGAAGTGTGCTTAATTGTATTGAATGTGCACGTGTAGTGTACTTGAAATTGTAAAATTATATTATTTAAAAACGAAATCTAATGAGATAAAAAGGCCACTTAAGTGCACTTTCATTAGGAAGCTTCTTAACACTTGTCAAATTAACTTATAGTTTAAAGCAAAGAAGTGCACTTATTTATGTGCTGACTAACATACTAAAGCACTTAATTTTACCTGTAGTGTGTTATTCAATTTAAAGTTAATATATTTTGAATGTACTGAATTGAATGTATAATTACGAATATACGGTTAATTATTCATTATTTTCCTTGCGGAAAAAGAAGTGTGCTTAACTGTATTGAATGTGCGCTTGTAGTGTACTTCGCATTGTAAAAATATATTTTTTTAAAAACTGTATCTGAAGAAATAAAAGGCCACTTAAGTGTACTTTCAAGTACACTTTCATTAATAGGTTTCTTAACACACTTAAGGACACTTTTAAAAATTTTCAAAGTTAGTTATAGTTTAAAGTAAAGATTTTTTGATGTGTTGACTAACATACTAAAGCACTTAATTATGTGATTATGTAGTTAGTATATTTTAAATGTACTTAATCGAATGTGTAATTACAAATATATTGAAAAATGACATTAAAGTGCATTTTAGTTCATCATAAATGATTGTCAGTACATTCAGCAGTACAGACAATAAACATGTTTATGAAATCAAATATAGAGATGCTTAAGTCCTACTTAAGCGGGTGTAAATTTCAGCTAATTGCTTTTTAATATACATAATACATAATATAATACTTTTTCATTTAAGTGCCTGAAAACGCTACATTCAGTTCACTCTTAAGTATTTTATTTAAAAGTATATTATTTCTGTAATAAAGTATGCTCTGTTGTAAGTAAGTGTACTACTTCTTCCCAAGTGTCGATACTATGGTCAAAAGGTTTGTTTACTCTGGTTTGTTTGAAGGGAGTGTGTCACTGGCAGATTTTTTTTTCCCACAGGAGGTCAATCATTCACTTAAGCTATGTTCTCTAATGGCGTCTGGACGTTTTTCAAAATGCCTCTCGGCATCCCGGCGGAGCTGTTTAAGTGTGCCGCCGTTACTCTGATCATTTTTTCATGAGCATGGCCGTGTCCAGACACGAGGAGGCTGCGGATGACAGGACATCATGGCAAATCTGGGTCATAGTGCTTATCTGGCAGAATTTGAAATGCGGCTCCCCGCCGGAGCAAGAAACTTATTTGTATGTGGACGGGACTCTTTGCTGCTCTGCCCTTTTCTGTATTCCAGTCAAATGAAGGTGGGGGATTAATGTAGTCTGTCTCACACATCACAGCTTTTATATCCCGCTCAGTAGCCATCTGTTTCCATATGTCTGAAGTGATCTCTGAATGTGCCCTCTGAACATGGGACACCGTCAATGAGGAAAGAATAATCAGCATAAAACGCAACTCCAGCTTGCGAAAACTAAAGCCGATGTCAATAGTACTGTTACTTCGGTACAAAGTTGATACTAAGATGTAAAATATATGTGACCATAGACCACAAAACCAGTTGTAAGGGTCAGTTTTTTAAAACTGAGATTTATACATCCTCTGAAAGCTGAATAAATATGCTTTTCCTTTGATGAATGGTTTGTCAGGACAATATTTGGCTGAGATGCAACTTTTTGAAAACCTAGAATCTGAGGGTGCAAAAAATCCAAATATTGAGAAAATCACCTTTAAAGTTGTCCAAATGAAGTTCAATGCATGTATATATTGCATGATATATTTACGGTACGAAATTTACAAAATACCTTAATGAAACATTATCTTTACTTAATATTCTAATGATTTTTTGCGTAAAAGAAAAATCTATCATTTTGACCCATGCAGTGTATTTATGGCTATACGGATCTGTGTTATATTTCCAATGTGTTTTATTTGTTATACTTGATGATTTGAGAAGTCCTGTATTTGTCACCAGAGAGAACTGTGCCTTTTTCACTGAAAGATTGAGTTATGACATTTTGATTAAATGTGAAAAGGTCAAAAATTAATAAATCATGAATAATGATGAATAATTCATATAGTGTAGCTACTAAAATTTTTATTTCACACCGACTTTAATTATATGCTCTCATAAAAGCCGCACTGTTGCGATTCTGATTTGATTTCTGCACTGCAAAAAAATTATAAAAAAATTAAAATGCTATGGTAAAAGTCTGTCAGTTGTTGAACAGTAAGTCTCCTTACTCTATACATGAAAAAAAAAATGAAAATCTGTAATAGATCTGACAGGACATTTCAAGATACTGATAATTTGAGTTTTTGGAAGTGGAAAAGAGCAAATCATTTCAGAATTTAGAAAGAAAAACCATAAATTGACATTTGTATTTTTTTAACATTGATCAGCATTAACCGATTAATCGGCACCGATAACTGATTGCTGGAACAATGTTTTATTGTTTAAAAAAATGTTTATTGGCCAGAGGTGTTTTCCTGTTATTGCATTATTTCAACTTTTAAAAATACCTTTTTATATTTTAAAGTAGTCTGTTGACATTAGTTAATGCACTATGAACTAATATAAATAAAAAAGGTATAATTAATATATTTATTTATATTTAAAAAGTACAGTACATTTTTGTGGTTCAGCATGGTTCTTTATTATTCTTGTAATAAAGTCCAGCACTATTTGTTACTTGTAATGTAATGTTTGTTTGTATGCAATATATATTTTAAAAGGTCCAAACTAGTTATCGGTATCGGTAAAAATCGGTAACCCAGTATTTCTTCTTTTTTTCTAAATAGTGGTCCAAACTAGTTATCGGTATCGGTAAAATATCGGTAACCCAGTATTTCTTCTTTTTTTTCTAAATAGTGGTCCAAACTAGTTATCGGTATCGGTAAAATATCGGTAACCCAGTATTTCTTCTTTTTTTCTAAATAGTGATGTAAATTAGATTATTACATTATATCTGATGTTATTTCATGAATATTTTTGCCTAAATGTAATCTTGTGTATTGTCATGATGCTGTTTTGTATGTTAACATTTTTCTCAGCTTGTAATAAACTTTGATTCATCATGTGGTTTTTAGTTAGTTGTCAGTATATTAAGGTAAAAACAGATTAGACTTTGTATAATAACATACATTTGAATTAAATTACTGTAAATTTAGATGAGCTCACAAAAATGGATAATTGACAACTAATAATAGTTTTATACCCACCTAAATGATGAATTACAATAAGAATGTGTTAATAAAGCATTTATTAACACACTGAGTAAATATTGTATGCCTAAAGTTTATTAATCATTTAGTTACACTTTCTAAATGATCTTTTAAATCTCTGACAACTCCTAAATAACTGGTCTGTTAATAATATACTTAATTTAGAAATTATTAATTGATCATTAATACATTATGAAAATACAATTAAAAACATTATCGCTATGCTTTTAAATCAGGAACAAAACATTTATAACTACATTTATAAAATGCTTACTACTGTCTATTAATGTGGGGATAATGCTTTATAAATGATGAATTAACTATTTACAAATGCTTGACCAATGGTTCATAGTGTGTAGTTATTATAAAGCGTTATGAGATTTGTTGTAAAAGTAATTTGGCGAATACAAAGTTTTAGTCCTTTCTTTTTTAGTTTGGTTGATGCATCTGTGCTTGTCTTGATATCGGTTATGACTTTCCCTCATCCTTGTCTTCTCATAAGGTTCACAGCAGCTGTTTGGAGAGTCTGGCCTAATGCATGTTCCTTGAACCATTGTCTGATCTTCAGCTCTCTTGGGGAACCCCTTCCCCCTTTTCTTTTCTCCGCTGACCCATCAGCTGTGCCCAGTCAATAGCCGTCAGTCCCTCGGGGACTCGCTTGAACTCGCTCTGTGTTTTAGCACGTCCTGTCTCCTTTTGTTCTTCTGCAAATATGATCAGAGCTTTATTTCCTTTGCTCTTGTGTCTAGAGCAAATGACACATGCGCTCCTCGCAAGACTGTTGGTCTTTGACAGGTCTATCAATCAGAGGCCCCAAGAGCCTTCGCAAATACAGCTTCCATTCTGCGGATTTAAAGTGTGTATCTCTGAGCCAGCAAGGGCCTTTTGTAGTTCTATGGCAGGTGGAAGTCAGTAAAAAACTCACATTGTGTAGTGTTTGAATACTGCATTTACTTAGACGTTAGCCTCGTGCAGCTCAGAGTGAATTTATTAGGGGGTGATTTTGGACTCCATCCTGGCATATCTTGACATAAGCTCTAAAAATTCAGTATAACTTCTGAAATCTATGAGTTAAATCTATATGACTTGAGTAAATGTAAGTCAAAATATCAAGTAGGTCTGATTTGTGAATAAAATAATGATTGTTGGAGTATATTTTATATAAGAAAATACTCAATTAATAATTTCATTATGTAATTCAATGTTACTTGCTGATTCATTTTAATTATTTGTAATTATTTTCTGAGTAGAAATAGTTTTTACAGTAGTGTGCATTTCATAGCATAACAAATAAAATTGAGTAGATTCAACAAACTGCAATCATTGCAATGATACAAACACAGTTATTGTCTTTAATATATAGCGAAATGCACTTTATATGGTCCAAATATAATCAAAACAGCAACAGGAACCCCTATAAATCTCAACATAACATTAAACAATTTTGTGCAAAATAATACTTAATTTCAACATTTACTTTCCTTAAACAGTTTGTATCAAAAGCTGATTTCCCTTTATAATTGTGCGATTGTTAATTGTTTCCAACTTAAGTTAGGTTGTTTAAGATAAAGAATATTGAATGAGTTAAAATTTTTTGCTCTCAAATTTTTTCAGAAATATTAGGTATAATTTAAAAATAATTGTAATTTATTTACATGAAAAAGTATAAAAGTTGTTCATATTAAACAAAATTAGCTGTTGGATTTTTAAGCTTTTATTTTGGCATGTCCAGCTCAAATAATCACTTAAGTGGTATTCATAGATTTTTATTAAAGGAGTAGTTCACTTTCAGAACAAAAAATTACAGATAATGTACTCACCCACTTGTCATCCAAAATATTCAAGTTTTTCTTTCTTCAGTCGTAAAGAAATTTAGTTTTTTTTTGAGGAAAACCTTTCAGGATTTCTCTCCATATAGTGGACTTCTATGGTGCCCCCGATAAATGCAGCTTCAAAGGGCTCTAAATGATCCCAGCCGAGGAAGAAGGGTCTTAACTTGCAAAGCGATCGGATATTTTCTAAAAAACATTTACATTTTATATACTTTTTAATCTCTACATAGTACACACAGAGCTAGACAAGACAAGCTTTTGAAGTTAAAAGTATATAAATTGCAAATTTATTTGAGAAAATAGTCGATCATTTTGCTAGATAAGACCCTTTTTTCCTCGGCTGTGATGGTTTAGAGCAATTTGAAGCTGCATTTTGGAAGTTCAAACTCGGGGGCACCATAGAAGTTCATTATATGGAGAGAAATCCTGAAATGTTTTCTTCAAAAAAACATCATTTCCTTATGACTGGAGAAAGAAAGACATGAACATCTTGGATGACAAGGGGGTGAGTACATTATCTGTCAATTTTTGTTCTGAAAGTGAACAAAGTGCTATAAGTATCTTATTATTGTGACATTTACAAAGCCAGTGGATTTTTTATTTATTTATTATAGACTATGCATGGAGAATATTTTAATTTGTTCAGAATAATACTTGATTTATAATACTTCATTACTTTCCTTAAACGGTTTATATCAAAGCTCAAAAATCTGATTTTTCCTCTATAATTGTGTGATTGTTAATCGTTTTTTAAGTTGTTAAAGATAAAGAACATTGAATGAGTTAATCGTTTTGCTTAAAAGCTGATATGTCTAATTTCTCCATTCTCAAATGTTTTGATTGAAATGTTTACAGAAATATTAGGTATAAAATTAAAAAAATATCTAAATGTAGTCAAATGCTAATTTATTTACATGAAAAAGTATAAAAGTTCTTAATATTAAAAGATTTTTGGCTTTAGTTTTGGCATGTTCAGCTCAAATAATCACTTAAGTCATATTCATAGATTTTATTAAAGTGCTTTTTACAAAGTCAGTTAATTATTTTTTTAATTTATTTTACTGTTTTATAAAGGGATGCATGCAGAATCACACGCAATATTTCAGTTACAGTGCCGTTGTAGAAAATAAGATGGTTACTTGGATAAATTGAGCATCCAGCTTTAATCTCAACATGCCAGTCATCATGACTCACTAATGTGACTGCCGTCTTTATCTCATACGGGCGTATGTTTTCAATCATACTTGTGAAAATCACTCTTTCTGTAAGTTTTTAAAAGTCAAAATTGGGAAAGAGTGCATACAACTGTGTAAAATCTCAACCCACAAACCAAAATGTCTAATCTTCTGAATGATCTTTCACTGACAATAGTAGTTTAGCTCAAACGGACCTTATTATCCTTCTCCAGGGGACAGTTTATCTCTCTTGCCTCGCCACATTAGAGAGACACAGGAAGCAGGGGCTTGAGATGAATGGGTATAATAAGCTTGGCTTGACTTGTGAGTTCGCAAATGCATTGCAGAAACAAATCATATTCCTATAGGATTAGTTCAGCCGAAAATGAAAGTTTTATCCTTGTTATCATGTTGTTCCAAACCCATGTGACTTTTCGGCTCCTGTGAACCACAAAATTGAGTTTTAGGTCATAAACTTGCCACTCTTTTTTTTATATAATGACAGTTAATGAGAATTGGAGCTGTCAAGTTTTAAAATAACTACATTGAGTCATCCACTAAATTTCAAACCTTACGATAGATTTGTGTGAGGTACAGACCCAGAGTTTAAGTGAATATTCATTTAAAATTTTAGCTATTGTTGCGAGTGAATAAGAATTAACAATTTTGTATTAATTACTTGCTCTTATGATGTGATTAAGGTACTATTGCTTGCAATATAGATTCGGTGAGTCATTGAATCACTCATTCAACCATTTTGCTCAAATGCAATGATTGATTTAGGAACAAAACATCATTACCATGTTCTCTCATTTATAAGAAGGTAAGGCTGTATTAAAAGAGGTACATGAGCCCAATCAATGGGGGAAAACACAAAAATCCTGAAAAAACGTGTTCGGTTAATCGGACTTCGGCCCAGGTGGGAATTTTGTTCGGCTTCGGCCTAGGATTTTCATTTCGGTGCATGCCTACTCCAGATGTAACAATCTCAAGTTACTAAATCTGACAACAAATACAATGATAAGACTGTGTAAATACAGCTGACAAACAGGAAAAAAGTCAACCTTATTAATTATTCATGACTTTATGCATGATGGAAACACTAGTATCAGAAACGTTGAGTATGTTCTACTTAATTTTGTAATGTTTATTATTATTATTATTATTATTATTTACAACTTCTACAAGCCAGTGTTGTTTTCGTCAACGATGACGATGACTAAATCATTTCGTTGACGCCACTTTTTTTCATGACGATAACGAGATGATGACGAGATAAAAATGGCTCGTTGATGACTCAAACATGACGAGGCGTGTGTGAGTTTTCGTTGACGAGACGAGAATAGACGAAAATGTTAGTGGGTGGTCCGTCAGACGTTTAAAATGCAGGACATTTCCGCTTATTGTGCATGCCAATTAAAACTTAAAAAGTATCTGACGCTATGGCAAGCTGTTTTAGCATTAAATACTCTTTGCTATACTAGTATGGCAAGCCGTTTTATCATTCCATCCTTGTTTGTCTTTTATGTTCTAAAACATTCCTTCATTATTGTAATTATTAGTGAAAATAGTCGATCCGGAAGCTCACATTGTGTTGAACTATAGATCTGCTATTTTCAGAACTTATAAGTGACACTACCCAACAGCAAAATACTTACTGACCTACATTAATTTGTTAAAAGACTACTTTTTTCCCTTTTTTTTTGACTAAAACTAGACTAAAACCTTTTTGACTTTTCGTCGACTAAAATTGGACTAAAACTATCACATATAGAAGTGACTAAAATTTGACTAAAACTAAGAAGCATTTTAGTCCAAAAGACTAAGACTAAGACTAAATCTAAGATGGTTGTCAAAAACAACACTGCTACAAGCTTAAATTAGTACCAATGTAGAATTTACTTTACAAATATTCACTGAACAAAATTTTTCATGTAGGAATTACATTTGTAATTACACCACATTTTTTTAATCAGTGCACTTGAATTTTATACACCAATTCCCCTCAAAAATATACTTTTGACATTGACTAAGCTGTGGGAGCAGTTTGGATTTTACAAATAATGAAACTACTCCTATAATGGTCAAATTTCAGCCTGGATCCATTCCTAGCTCAAAAATTGTTGCAACTAGGTGGTACTTTGCTTAAACTTTGAGAGCCACTGACCTATGGATCATTTTCCCCATATTTAGACTTAAACACTGTAAACAGAGCTGAGAGATGTGACATTTGACCAAATATTGTCAAGTCTACTTAGAGGGCAACCAACTTTTTCCTTGTGACTGGTCCATTGAGTTGGGCTCCAGTGGTGTTTCTATTTAGAGGATGAGCCATAATCACTTTAATAGCCACTGTTTCATGCTGACGGGGAACATGAACACACAGGTTTTGTGTAATCTTGGTGTCACTTTTCTAATTTCATCATGCTAACATGAAACCTTATCCTTTCACAGCAGTTAAATGTCTTTTGAAATGCGGTTACATTTTCATGAGAAGTAGCACTGGCTTTGTAACTCTGGCGATTCATGGTATACATGTGAGCGCACCATTGCAGTTACGGTAAATTGTACATTGTTGATGCATCATCGCTCCTAGACGTTAAACTTCTTCTTTTTTTGGGTGCGTATGTGTGTGTGAAAAACCTTTCAGGGGTGCTAAGCTGTTTTTGAGTCCTGTGGCGAACTGGCTTTGTTGGTGTTTTGGTATGAGATTCAAGCATTTCCTACCTACAGCTTTCAATCAATCAGCCTCTTTCTTTTTGCTTCCTCCTTTTACCCCATTTTCTGTGGCTCAGGTTTTCTCCAAGGTGGGGGATGGAGGGACGCTGAAAAGAGGGATAAGAAAGTGTGAGTTTCACAACTCTCTTCTACTTTTAACTGCAGCTCATTCTGCCTATGGTGCTTTTGTTGGGCCCCTCGCACCCCTGCCGAGCATTGTGGGACAAACCCTCCCCAGTAAAGGCTTGTGGGAAAAGCTGTGGGTTCACTCATCAAGGCTGACAAAATCAAAAGGTCCCCAGGAATCTGCTTCACTCTGGAATAAGAGAGGAGTGAGTTTTCCTAGATAACTCGTAGAAAACTGCTCATTTCAGTTACCTTTTTTAAAGCCACACTTTGCATGAAAAATGTGTTCTTCCACAGACGAGAGTAGAAACTACTACTTCATTATTTTAGATTATTGTAGTCTGATTATTGATCATTTGATTCATTTTACGTCAGACTGATAGATAGTGGCCTTTTAAGGCTCTGGGGTTAATTGAATTAAGGCGAGACACTGCAGGTGAATAGGGTAAAATAATTAACTAATCGTTATCGCCTTCCTTATTCAGTTGATTGATTACATTGATAATTGCAAACATTTTTTGTATTACAAGTTTTCTAAAATGTTAGGTATATGCTAATGAGCATTATTTAATAAAATATGTGCTAATTTGCATACATTTCTAGGACCAAAATCTAAACACTGGATGAAGTCAGTTTCAAAATTCTTGTTTAATTTATTTTGACACATTAGTGTCCAATGTTTTTTCAGAAGGAATGTCCATAATTCATAAAATATATATTTTTTCAATTTTTGTGAGAATAAAATGCTGGAAAAACACTCTATGAACAACCAAAAAGCCCAAAATCTCAAGCTTGATAGGTGCATGAAAAATAAATAAAGCCATAAATATAGTAAATTTACAATTGAAATGTAAAATGTAATATTAGTTGTATTGTTATTATTATTATTTTACAGTTTATTAATACAGTAGTATTTGTAATTTTATTTATATATGAATCAAAGATGTTAAGATGTCCACATCAAAAAAAAAAAAAAAAAAAAATGTCCAAAGAAACCCCGTTAAATGTAAGTTAAATTTCAAGTAAAAATCATTTTCTTTTTGAATCAAACACAATAATCTCCCAGTGGGGTAAGAAAAATAATCTTGTTTTCTGTTTGAAATAAGATATTTTTGCTTACCCCATTGGCAGATTATTTTGCTTGTTTCAAGCAAAAACACACTTAATTTTGACTTGTTTTTTCCGAAAACGACAATAATTTTCACTTGTCTAGAAAATCCTTGATTTAAGATATTTTAGATATTTTGGCTGGAAACAAGAATAAATCTAAGTAAGCATTTTTTTTTTGCAGTGCAACTAAATTTATTTATTTAAATGTAGATAAAATAAAATTGAGATTTAAAATGTAAAAAATTTTGTAATTTCAAAGTAATTATTTTTTCAGTGTAAAGTGAGATGAGTAAAGTTGCAAAGAAAGAATTGAGAATGTAAAAGATGTGGTGAAAATATTGATGGAGTTGATCTGGAATTGTCATGAAGCTTTCAGACATGGTGTTTACCGAGGATTTGATGACTAATGGATGTTTTCAATAGAGCACCAAGCTCTTACTTAAAGTGCATTAGTTTTCCTTTTAAACTGGAAAGAAATGCTGACTATGCCGCTTTATTTCTTAACTTTATTTGGGATCTTTAGTCTGGCTACATGCGCTCTATTAAAAGCACGACTGTCCTTGTTGAAGGAATTCTTATGACATATACTTTTCTGAGCAAACACCATCACCATATGAACAGCTGATAATTTGGGCTATTTAAAACACAGTCTGGCTGTCCGCCTCCTGCTCGTAACTTGTCTCTCTCTCCATCTCTCTGCACTGAAAAAAACAATAAGTACATTACTTTTTATTTTGCAAGTTTTTGCAAGCACATTTTTTTAAGTCAAATTTAAGTATGGAATTAAGTAAAATCAACTTAACCAAGTTAAGTAAATTGAACGTGTAGTTAGAGTTTGATAAATAATTTCTACTTAATTATTTTAAGTTTACTCTGCAGTTCTCAAGTACAGTTCACTCAGCCACGGTTTGTGAACTTTACTCAAACATAATAGCGCTTAATAAAGCAATTAAAGCATGTGGTTCACTTACAAACGTAAGCAAGTAGACCTTATTATTATTATTCCTTATTATTTTTAAGATTATATGTTTACTCAATGTAGTTACTAACCAAATGAACACAGAGACCTCAATACATGGCACATGATACACAATGACGGTAACAATAAGTGAATAGTTTTTGAGTAATGGTTCATTTTGAGTAGAAAATGAACTCTGAAAATTATTACTTGAGGCGAGACACTGCAGGTTAATAGGGTAAAAAAAATTAACTAATAGTTATGACCTTACCCAGTTGATTGATTACATTGATAATTGCAAACATTTTTTGTTTTACAAGTTTTCTGAAATGTTAGGTTTTAATATGCAAATGAGCCATTATTTAAAGAAATGTGTACTAATTTGCATACATTCCTAGTACAAAAAATCTAAACACTGGATGAAGTCAGTTTCAAAATTCTTGTTTAATTAATTTATTTTATTTTTTGACATATTAGAGTCATATGTTTTTACAGAGGGAATTTTATCACTCCATAATTCATAAAATACTCATAACAGACCGAAAACAATATATATATATATTTTTTTTTACAATTTGGGGGAATAAAATGTTGTATAAAATCAAGCAAATGATATACAAACAAATCCCTCTGTAAAAAACCTTCAGGATATAGACAGGAATAAAAATGTCAAGTTTGGTGTGTGTAAGTGCTACTGAAGTGGAGATTTATGGCTCAGTGTAGGAGAAAAAACGGCCTTTAAAAATATGTATTGCAATTGAAATCTATTGACACAAGTAGATAACGTGCTTTAAAAGAAATACTTAACAGTGTCTTTTTGCTGTTTTCTTTCCACTAGTCTGAAAAAACTCAAAAAAAATCTCAAACTTGACAGATGCATGTAAAAACCGTTTTTGCCTGCAGTGTCTACTCTTAACCTAACAACAAAAGTAACCATAAAAATGTTAATACATCTCGAAAGCAGCAAAAAATTAACCTTATTAATTATTCATGGCCAAGTGCATGATGGGAACAACGGGATCTTGACTTTATTTACTTAAACAATCTTTGTAAAAACAAAAAATTCCAAGTAAAATATACTTATAAGTTCAGATTTGAAATTCTACAAGCTTAAATTGAGTACTAATTTTTTTTTTTTTTTTTCATTCTTGCCTGAACTAAATTATTTAATGCAGTAATTGCATTTGTTTTTCTGTATTATTTACTTCACCACAAAATCATGTGTCTCTCTCTTTCTCTCAGAAAGAAAGATAATTCTGTCAGTCTGTGTTTATTAAACTAGTTTGGGTTGTTTGATTCCACAATCTAGTGTTTTCAGTCAGCGGTTGAATTTTGTGAATCACATGAACACAAAATGTGACTTGCCAAATAAAAACCATGTAATCGTGATTTAGATACACAAATTGCATTTTGGTTTTTATTTTGTACTGTTATGAATACGCTCTTTCACATAAGGTGTTTGCATATGTTCCAGAAGACAAAATATTAACAGATTTTACACGGATAAATCGATTCAAAAGTTTACACCCCCTCTGTTTTTATTATGCACTCTTAAAAATAAAGGTGCTTCACGATGCCATAGAAGAACCTTTTTTGTCTAAGCGGTTGCATTAAGAACCTTTAACATCTGAAGAACCTTTCTGTTTTACAAAAGGTTCAGATTATAAAAAGGTCAAAAAGAAAGAACCTTTGAGTGAATGGTTCTTTGTGGAACCAAAAACGGTTCTTCTATGGCATCGCTGTGAAGAACCTTTTAAAGCACCCTTGTTTAAAAGTGTGTTTTGTGGTCTTCTGCAACTGATTTAAGGCAAGGCACTGCAGGTGAATAGGGTAAAAATTAACTAATAGTTATTAGCTTACTTAGCTGACTGATTAAATTGTTAATTGCAAACATTTTTCTATTACAAGTTTTCTAAAATGTTAAGGTTTCAATATGCAACTGATGCATTATTTATTAAAATACGCACTGATTTGCATACATTTCTAGTACAAAAAACTAAACACTGGATGAAGCCAGTTTCAAAACTTGTTTAATTTTTTTGACATATTAAACTCAAATGTTTTTACAGAGGGGATTTTGGGGCTCATTTTGTCAAAACTTACAACAGGCAACGTTTTTTGGGGGGAATAAAAATGTATAATATCAAGCAAATCATACATGAACATCTCTCTGTAAAAACCCTCAGGATATAGACAATTAGTTTGGTGTGTGTAAGTGCTACTGAAGTGATTTATGATTTCAGTGTAGGAGCAAAAACGCATTTTGAAAAAACGGCCTTTAAAAATATGGATTGTAATTGAAATCTGTTGACACAAATAGATAAAGTGCTATAAAAGAAACACTTAACAGTGTCTTTTGGATGTTTTCTTTCCACTAGTCTGGAAAAACGCTTTATGAACAGCCAAAAAGCCCAAAATCTCAAACTTGACAGATGTATATAAAAAAAAAAGTTTTTGCCTGCAGTGTCTCCCCTTAATGTTTTATGATCTTAAAGTACCAACGTTTATTGATGAATGTGGACTGTCCATTTTTTTTTCATAACTCATTTTGTGAGTTACAGTAAAAGTGACAGCTTTCCCCCCAGTGTTAGTTAAAAATGCTGTATAATGAAAGCCCCGGCACATAAGTTCTCCATCCAAAGGAACTTTTCCTCCAAATTCACTGAACCCCTGCTAACAACCAAAAACATTTCGATTGGCCACATTGGCCCCCTTCTATTGTGTACTGAGAGAAAATGAGAAAGACGCTTTAGGTGGAAAGAAAAGATATAGTGTGCCATTAACAGAGGACAATGGCAATGACTATTAGGCCTGGCCTAGCGGGAGACTATGCTTTATGCTACGGATGATGTTAGAAATGCTTAAAATGCGTTTGAAATACTGTGGGAACTCCACAAAGCAAGTTTACATAAACACTGTGAGAAAGCTGCTCTTCACTACCCCCTGTGGTCAAAATCAAGTTTTTGATGTTTGCATGTCTTTCTGCTGTATCTAATATGCTTGAATGCCATTGCTGAATATTTTCAAGCTAAAACCGCAGTTTAAAATCGAGTTTGAAACAGACCATCTACTATCACAAAGATGTAACCAATCACATCAACTTGTGGGCAGGGCTTTTCATATTTGTGACCCTGGACCACAAAACCAGTCATAAGGTTAAATTTTACAAAACTGAGATATATACATCACATGAAAGCTCAATAAATAAGCTTTCTATTGATGTATAGTTTGTTAGGATAGGACAATATTTGGCCGAGATACATCTATTTGAAAATCTGGAATCTGAGGGTGCAAAAAAATCAAAATACTGAGAAAATCACCTTTAAAGTTGTCCAAATTAAGTTCTTAACAATGCATATTACTAATCAAAAATTACATTTTGATATGTTTACAGTAGGAATTTTACAAAAAATCTTAATGTAACATGATCTTTACTTAATTTCCTAATGATTTTTGACTTAAAAGAAAAATCAATAATTTTGACCCATACAATGTATTTTTGGCTATTGCTACAAATATACCCCAGCGACTTAAGACTGGTTTTGTGGTCCAGGGTCACATATAAGGAAGTTGATTTTCAGAAGCTATCTCTCGATTTTGGGCTTTTTGCTTCTGCATAAAGTGTTTTTCTAGACTAGTGGAAAGAAAACATCCAAAAGACACTGTTAAGTATTTCTTTCATAGCACTTTATCTATTTGTGTCATTAGATTTAAATTATAATCCATATTTTTAAAGGCTGTTTTCTCAAAATGAGTTCTTTCTCCTACACTGAGCCATAAATCTCCACTTCAGTAGCACTTACACACACTTACATTAAAACTTACATTTTTATTCCTGTCTATATCCTAAACGTTTTTACAGATGGATTTGTTCATATATAATTTGCTTGATTTTATACATTTTATTCCCCCGAAAATTGCAACGAATGCATTGTTTTCTGCCTGTTAATTTATTTTTTCTGAATTATGGAGTGACAAAGTGAGATACCCAAAATTCCCTCTGTAAAATATTTGACTCTAATATGTAAAAAAAAATAAAAATAAACAAGAATTTTTAAACTGATTTCATCCAGTGTTTAGAGTTTTGTACTAGAAAATTTAGAAAACGCTAGAAAAACATTAGAAAAACCTTAATGGCTGTTGGATAATGTAGTCAGGCCAAAGGCTAATGATATCAATTACCATTATATGTCTGACATTGTTGATGCATTTCCATTTTGATGCATGGATTTATAGATGACCCTGTATAATATGTCTTCCTCTTCTTTGGAATCAGTTTATGATTCTTTGTAAAAGTGAAACAGGCGTGATTGAGTGGAAGCGGGAACTAATTAGCATATTCATGAGCCTGTGTATACTAAATGAGGTAAGGCTTGAGTTATATTCAAGCCTTTTTAAAGCATGAAGAAATTATTTGAATATGGAAAATCCTATTAAAGCAGTAGTTCGTCTCCAGAGCAAAAATGTACAGATAATGTACTCGCCCCATTGTCATCCAAGATGTTCATGTCTGTCTTTCTTTCTTCAGTTGTGAAGACATTTCAGGAATTATCTCCATATAATGGACTTCTATGGTGCCCTGAGTTTGAACTTCCAAAATGCAGTTTAAATGCAGCTTCAAAGGGCTCTAAATGATCCCAGCCGAGTAATAAGGGTCTTATCTAGCAAAATTATCAGTCATTTTCTAAAAACAATAAACATTTGTATACTTTTTAACGTCAAATGCTTGTCTTTGATAGCTCTGCATGCACTCTGTGTATTGCGGTTCAATACAGTTAGGGTATGTTGAAAAACTCCCATCTTATTTTGTCCTCCAACAAAATTGCCCTACATTGCCGCAGAAGAACTGACCCAGTGTTTACAAAGTGAACATGGTAAAAAAAAAAAAGGTAAAACAGCAATGTAGGACGTTTTTAAAGTTGGAGGAGAATGGCAGAGCTAGACAAAATGAGCATTTGAGGTTTAAAACTTTACAAATTTGTATTTTTTTGTTTGTATTTTAGAAAATGACATATTGTTTCGCTAGATAAGACCTATCTTCCTTGGCTGGGATCATTTAGAGCCCTTTTAAGCTGCATTTAAACTGCATTTTGGAAGTTCAAACTCAGGGGCACCATAGAAGTCCACTATTTGGAGAACATTCCTGAAATATTTTCTTCACAAAGCATAATTTCTTTACAACTAAAAAAAGAAAGACATGAACATCTTGGATGACCAGCAACATGACCAGCATAAACCAGCTAGAACCAGCATCCCAGCACCAAATCCTACCTAACCAGCATATGCTGTTTTTTTTCAGCAGGGTTATCTGTATTTTTGCTTTGGAAGTGAACTACTCCTTTAAATGTCATTTTGATTATTAAATATGAGGTTTAAGTTCAGCACTGGTAAATGACATTGGGACTCTCCAACTACATGACTACATATATGCATCATAAAACATCACCTCTGGTATTTATCAAACGGATAAAGTATGCCATGAACTTTTAGTTGCAAATTGCTCTGAATAAAGTCAAATTGAATTTGACAACTACTCCTTTTATTTTACTTTGACATTTCAGAGAACTTTCTATAGGTTATCCAATTTCAGCTTTGAAGTGAAGATGATCTATGTGTCAGCAAACAAGCGGGGGCATCGCTGCACAGAAAATGGCAAAGATTCATATATAATAAGGTCATTCGGGGTCCTGAGAACTCAGACATGTGCAACTTCATTCTCTGTCCTCCATTTCTTTTAATTTGTTTGTCATTCACAAGACAGATTCAGTGCTGGAGGTAATGCTGATGCTGAACATGGTGGATGTATTGAGTGAGTCCGAGCAACAGGAATTGTTCGGAGCACACCCATAGCAGGCAGCATTGTTCATCTGTGTCTTTTGATGAAGACAGAAGCTTTTACACAGCGTGCTCTGATGTCCTGCTGGGCTGGCATGGGAAAGCCTTCTCAGCGGTTTTAAATTGAATCTGGATGATAATGCTGAGGAAAATAGCAAAGACACACATGAATATCTTTCTATTATCCCTGACTCTTTTTTTTAAAACCCTGTGTTAGTGTTCAGTTTGGTTACTTTTTTATGTAACGGGCTACATTTCTGCGAAACCGGAAATACAGGTGCATTTTGCTGCACTTTTCAGGTGACTTGTCCACAAGGGATGCTGTAAGCGAAAAAATGCTCCCTTCATTGCAGGTGTTAAAAGCAGTCTAGTGTCATGAAACAAAAACATGCTTTTGGGTACATTTTTGCAGCACGATATAGCATTGCTTGTAGTGTGATTCACAGTTTCACAGTAAAAATGTCCAGTCAGTGGAACTACAAGATTGTAAAATTAGTTAAACCTGACTAGCTGCGTTTCAATTAGTCTTCAAATTGCACAAATTGAAATTGAGAATTGAAAATATGCCTAATGGAAAACGGAAAAACACGCTTTTCAGGTGGGTTTTCCAGCAATTCAAAGAGGAATATTTCACAAAATTGCAATGAAAACAGCTTTTTTTTATACTTGTAGGTCACCTTGTGTATGGAAAAGTCACATATGTACTATAACCTAAAAGAAACCCCACCTCATATGTGGCTGCTTACACAAGCATTGAATGCACAATGCTTGAATAAGGGGCTATCCTTGCCATTAAAACTTAGATAACTTCTTATTTACGTTGCACAGATCTGCGGAGCTGATCACAGCTAGTCTAGTTAATGCTTGTGTTTATAGCATGCACCCCGCAGCTTGTTTTATTTTCAAAAGCGTCCACGCTGCTTCTGTAAAGATAGATGCCCACGTCTCCTACGAATACAATTAATAGCTAGTGCGGTGCCTACAACATCAAGAAACCTACCAACATCCATTGCCATGCCTTATATTTTAGTTGCATAAAATCAGTTATAAAATATAATTGCAGAACTTTGTAATGGAAATGCACCTTGTGGCAACATTTTATGATGTTTGGTAATGCATGTGTCATAATAGCTCAGAAACGTAAAGTCAAAGTGGCGATTAGGGGTTAATGCACTATTGCATTTAATAATAACATACCACCTACAATAAACCTAACTGATAATGTTAACAAAAGCAAACATGAGATAAAAACACAATTTCTGAAGCAACTTTCACATTTAAGCTTCCTTATACAAGGCTTTGAGCTGTTTTGTTTAGTGTTGTGACTTGTGTCTCAGTGGACTCTTACTTGAACGATGTGTTGTACTGGGTGCGCTACAGAGCAAGTTTACTATGCCTTACATATGGAGCTGGTTATGTGATGCAAATGTCAGAATGTGTTAGTTTACAAATCATGCACTACGGTATAACTATTTTGAGGTCATAACTAGGGGTACCAGATCGGGTTAACAGTCAGACGATGCAGATCCAAATCCAATATTCTGCGCTATAATGCGCTATATTTCAAGTGTTCTGATCAATATCGGTATCGGCAGATACTCTGAATTTTTGGTACTGCATTGGGATCGGTTTTGAAAAAGTGGTATTGAGCCACCCCTGATCATAACTTAGCACTGTGCAAGAAATTGTAAGAAAGTAAGTCTTTATTAATCGATTATATGCCCATATTTTAAAAGGCCAAAGGTGTATTAATGTAGGTCAAACAGTAAAGCATGGTGCTACACTCTTAAAAATAAAAGTGCGAGAATCTTTATTGTCTAAATGTGACCCTGGACCACAAAACCAGTCATAAGGTTAAATTTTACAAAACTGAGATATATACATCATATGAAAGCTCAATAAATAAGCTTTCTATTGATGTATGGTTTGTTAGGATAGGACAATATTTGGCCGAGATACATCTATTTGAAAATCTGAAATCTAAGGCTGCAAAAAATCAAAATACTGAGAAAATCACCTTTAAAGTTGTCCAAATTAAGTTCTTAGCAATGCATATTACTAATCAAAAATTACATTTTGACAGGTTTACAGTAGGAATTTTACAAAAAATCTTCATGGAACATGATCTTTACTTAATTTCCTAATGATTTTTGACATAAAAGAAAAATCAATAATTTTGACCCATACCTGTACAATGTATTTTTGGCTATTGCTACAAATATACCCCAGCGACTTAAGACTGGTTTTGTGGTCCAGGGTCACAAATGGTTCCATAAAAAAACCCTTTAACATCTGAAGAACGTTTCTGGTTCACAAAAGGTTCTTTGTGGCGAAAGAAGGGTCTTCAGATTATAAAAAGGGACACTGTAAAAAGTTTTCACCAGATTCAACTTAAAAACCTAAGTTCAGCAGCTGCCTTAAATTTTTAAGTTAAATCAGCTTAAAACTACAAGTTATTTTAACTTATTGCAATAAAAATGAGTTGATATAACTTGTGAGTTTAAATGACTTAAGTTGATTTAACTTAAAATCTTAAGGCAGCTGCTAAACTTAAGTTTTTAAGTTAAATCAGCTTAAAACTACAAGTTATTTTAACTTATTACAATAAAAATGAGTTGATATAACTTGTGAGTTTAAATTACTTAAGTTGATTTAACTTAAAATAACTTGTAGTTTTAAGCTGATTTAACTTAACTTAAGTTTAGCAGCTGCCTTAAGATTTTAAGTTAAATCAACTTAAGTAATTTAAACTCCAAGTTATATCAACTCATTTTTATTGTAATAAGTTAAAATAACTTGTAGTTTTAAGCTGATTTAACTTAAAAACTTAAGTTTAGCAGCTGCCTTAAGATTTTAACTTATTACAATAAAAATGAGTTGATATAACTTGTGAGTTTAAATTACTTAAGTTGATTTAACTTAAAATCTTAAGGCAGCTGCTAAACTTAAGTTTTTAAGTTGAAACTGGTGAAAACTTTTTACCGTGTGAGACTGAATAGTTCTTTGTGGAACCAAAAATAGTTCTTTTATCACTGTTAAGAACCTTTTTGAAGCACCTTTATTTTTAAAACTGTAACATTTCCAAGATCACAAGGCAATTTCTAGGGAATGCATGATTTGGTAAGACGATTGAATTGAAGCCACTGTGGGTAAAAGGGCGTTTTAAATTCATTTATAATATAAAAAGATATTGATGTAAAACTTTGGCACCAAGTTATGACAATAGCATTTCGACGGTATCTAAGTAACAAGTTAGAAGCAATTGTATTATCTTTGAGTTGTGTCTTACTGTATTTTCATTGGAGAGGATGTTGCATGTCATAGTTTACTGATAAAAGATCTGCCACTCTTGTGTTTGGTTCTGTAAGTGCTGCTCTTTCATTTTGTTGGTTTAAAGTTAGTAATCAAGTAAATGTTAGCTATTTTCAGATACAAATAACAGAAGTGGAAGTAGGGATAGATTTCTTGAAATCACAGTTCCAACCTATCAGAGCAGAGAGATGAGCCGTAATTCAACTTTAACAAAAGTGGCTTTGTGAGATGAGCCATGACCACAAGGAAACAAGTGACCCTTGAAGAAAACACTGCTGCCTCTTCCTTAAGGACAAGATGTTGGCGACTGCGGTCAGATGAGGGATTAGAAACAGCCATGCAAGATGTTTGAGCCCATCTGTGATTTTTCAGAGAAATGCAGGCACGCTATCAATGTGCGGAAGACCTTGTGTGCAGATAAAGAACAACAACTGCCAAGTCTTGCTTTCCTTTCATCCTACACAACATCAAAACTTCTGAATCTCATTAATCTTAACTTCTGTATGCGCGGCTCTAACTCCGTGACCTTCTTTGTCAGTTCAGCTATCGTTTTACACTTCTCAAGGTGAATTCCTCCCTGCTGACGGATGAAGACAAATGAAACATCTGGCACTGAATACAAGTGATCAGCTGAGAAGCCATGACTTTGTACGCAATGGCATTTATAGTTCTAAGCGGAGGACTTGAAATGATGAAGCTTTTTAAATAAAACGTTGTGGCAGTGGAAAATTCATAATAAATGTGAACAAAACAACCTTCAGGCTACACACACAATCTCACACAAATATGCGCCAACCGAAAATGATTTAATATTTGGCAAACTTTGCTAAGTAGCAGCTGACAGGGTTCACTGTGTATGTTTTTGGTTTAAGTTGAGAGAGAAAAATGAATCAATGATGAAGTATTGAATCAAATTGACTTTGAATTAAGAATAGTGCATAATAGTGTATTTGACTGTGTTTGTGAGTTATATCTGCAAAATAGTCTGTGCATTTCAGCTCATTTCTTTAGTGCTGTATTTAAAGCTGGGTTTTTCTATATTTGGTATTTTATTGGCTCTATTTCAGGTAAACACACCCATAAACTTCTTGTTAGAATCAAAACAAGCTACAGTTGGTCAGTGTTGGGGGTGACGCAAGTTACGCAATAATATTACTTTTTCCAAGTAATTAGTAAAGTGACGCATTACTTTTTAATTGACAAGAAAATATCTGAGTTACCTTTTCAAATAAGTAACGCCAGTTACTTTTAACCCCCATTTATTGATTAAAAGCTCTCCTGTCCCCATGTTGAGAGAAATTGTGAATCAGATGTTACTTTAGTTCTAGAGTAAATGTGAACATGCGTTAATTCATCTCACTCACTAAAAAAACAGATACAGTATTCTTCAAAATGAATAAAAACAGTAAAATTCAATGCAAACCTGTGATAATTAAATGTGTTAAATAATACAAATATCCTTTATGCATTTAATCCCATTTTATTAACCTATGCTGACCTTCGATGATCACATTCATCCATACTAATAAGCAAAAATTACTCAAGATAATCTAACATTTTTATTTCTTTATTTTTTTTTTTATTGCTGAAGAGTTGACATTTTTCTTCTGCGGTCTACTGTACAGATGTGAATTTACTAAAAAGGCTTTTAAATTGGGCAAAAATAGAACTTTTTATATTAAAAACAAACAAGCAAGGCCTGCCCAGATTTTAAAAGTAGTGCAAAATTAACGTAACGCATTACATTCCATAAAAAGTAACTAAGTAATGTAATTAGTTACTTTTTTAGGGAGTAACTCAATATTGTAATGCATTACATTTAAAAGTTACTTTCCCCAACACTGCAGTTGGTTGCCTTGGATCAGTCAGACTATCCGTCTCAGTGCCAAAAGAGGCATAAAGTGAACCAGACTTTATGCCGATAGTCAAGTTTGGCTACTCAAGATTGTAGGTTATCCAGACAAGCTACTTAAGCCTCAAGACAAATCATTTCAGAGCTGGAATTGTTTAGTCATTACATCTGCTTAGATCAGCTTGATCCACATCTCTCTTTCTCTCTCTCTCTCTGTGTGTGTGGAGGGATTGCTGATGCATGCGTCCTGTGAAAATCTCTCTGGGTGGCCTCACTTTTATGCTGGTGTATTCCTGAGCTGGTTGTTCAGACAATGTAGAGCACATAGCAGTGACTGGACAACTGGAATGAAGCCAAACTCAAATATCACTTAGTAAAAGCATCAGAGGAATGTGGCAAACACTGAGCGATAGTAAAGAAAGGATGGATAAGGAGAGAAAGGGAACGAAAATGAGAGAGAAATGCTGGTGATATTTAATTACAGTACAATTTGTGACCACGGACCACAAACCCAGTCACAATTTTTCAATTTTTTTTGAGCTTAATGCATCTAAAAGCTGAATAAATAAGCTTTCCATTGATGTATGGCTTGACCCTGGACCACAAAACCAGTCAAAATGGTAAATTTTTTTGAAAATGAGATTTATACATCATCTGAAAGATGAATAAATAAGCTTTCCGTTGATGATTGGTTTAGGATAGGACACCATTTGGCTGAGATGCAACTATTTGAAAATCTGAAGATGCAAAAAAAAAAGAAAAAAAAAAAAATCTAAATATTGAGAAAATCGTCTTAGCAATGCATATTACACAACATCAAAAATTACGTTTTGATATATTTACGGTAGGAAATTTACAAGATATCTTCATGGAGCATGATCTTTACTTAATATCCTAATGATTTTTGGCATAAAAGAAAAATCAATATTTTTTATTTAAATTGCCAGTTATTTTATTTCATTGTATTTATGCCGAAAGGTTTTAAAATAAATTTAAATTACATTTTAAAATAAATGTTTTATTTAATTTATAATTAATATTTTTAATTTCTTCAGTTTTCATTTAAACATATGGAGGACGAGAAAATACTTAAGTAAAAAAACAAAAAAACAAAAGCATAAATAAAAAAATGAATAAATTAATTAATCAACAAATAAATGAATGCTCAAATAAATAAATAAATGTATAACTAAATAATGCTCAAATAAATAAATAATTTTGTCAGAAGTGTAATGTTTAATTGTGCTATTATTGTACCATTTGTGTTATACTACATTTATTTAATTTTACATTTAAAATTATGCCTACCTTATTAACCTACCTACCTTATTATCATACAGACACAGAAATAAATGTAGAAATGCATAAATAAATGTAAAAATAAATGTAGTATAAGACGAATGGTACAAAATTTAAAAAATGACACTTGAGAAATTTATTTATTTATGCATATCTGCATTTATTTTTTCTACATTTAATTATTTGATCACTTTATTTGTTCATTTATTTACGTATTTCTATATTTGTTTGTTAATTTAATTGCTTTTGCATTTTTTATGACTCTACACTGAAAAAAAAAAAGTTTGGAAACAATTTCCACTCTAGACATTGCTAATACATTACTTGTGAAACAAAATAATCTTTAAAGTATGTTTCCTATTTTTTTTCTTTAGTAGCCTGAAATATAATTAGTTATATTAGTCTCATTTTATCTCCTGTCTCCTTTATCCTTGCCTAGAGGGCAACTTAAGTATAATGTGGCTCGGCTTACCAATCTCTGCCTTAATAGTAGCACGACAGATTTTGCATAACAAATGAATGCAAATGTTTTACATTTTTACCCTTGCTCATGGTGGTTTTACACAAGTTGCGGAAATCACCTCGGCTGACTGTAAAATGATCCAAGATTGCCGATTCCTCTTCCAAACTGAGCTTGAATGACCATTGACTGCTGTGAATTTTAGTCCAATTTCTTTTCTATGGTGTTTTTCATAGTACATACTGTTCCAACGCTGGCGAAACGGACAAATAGTTGGTTTTGCAAAAGAGACAATTCCTAGGAGGGGTTTGGTGTGATATTGAAGAAATCTTGGGAAGAACAATGACAGTTTCTCTCCTCCTGCCAACAGTTCTGTGGTTTTGTGTGAACAGATACGACTTCACAGTACAATCTGTAAGCAAATTCCTGTTGTGTCTGAACACACCAGCGGATTGCTTGTTTGGCACAAATACAGCTGGAATTAAACTGAGAGAAGCAAATAGAGCACAATAAAAAGATTTGATCGTTTTTATCAGCTAGGATCATATGCACACATTTGACGAAAATTGATAAAATGCCATGCGAGAGAATTTACTCACCCTCAGGACATCCAAGATACAGATGAGTTTGTTTCTCATCAGATTTGAAGAAAAGTATCATTCCATCACTTGCCCACCAATGGATCCTCTGCAGTGAATGGGTGCCGTCAGAACGAGAGTCCAAACAGCTGATAAAAACATCACAATAATCCACACCACTCCAGTCCACCAGTTAACATCTTGTGAAGCCAAAAAGCTGTGTGTTTGTAGGAAACACATCCATCATTAAGACATTTTTTTTTTAACTTTAATCTGTCACTTCTGGCTAAAACGTGCATCAATAATCCATAACAACTCTTCCTTCAGTTAAAAAAAAAAAAAGTCAATTTCTTGTTGTCCTTAAACATCAACATCCACCAACAGAGCTGTTTTGGCTTGTAATTGTTGGCTTGGATTTCTCTCCTGATTCAGACCAAATGACTTTTTCACTGATGGAAATGTTATTATGGATTATATTTTGACCAGAAGTAAAGTTTAGAAGTTAAAAACGTCAGCATAAAACATCTTTTTGCTTAACAAGATTATAACTGATGGACTGGAGTGGTGTGGATTAGGGATGCACCGATCCGACTTTTTCAGTCCCGATACCGATACCGATGCCTGGGCTTTGTATATCTGTCGATACCCGATACCGATCCGATACCATTGTTGAATTAATAATAAACTGCATACCTTCCACCTTATACCTTCCTTCCAAGAAACTACAGGCACCAAACTTTCCTAACTAAGACAAAATAGATGCAATGAATTGCATACCTATTTATTTGTTATTTAAAGAACAATTCTGCATTCAAATCGAAAATAGAATGTAATCGAACTTCTTAAAATTACGGCTGGTCCGAATACCATTTTTTGAGCTTCGGAGGCAGGGGCTGAACATATTCTTCCCTCTAATAAAGGCAGGAATGTCTTTCTGTTTGCATCTTTATTATGTCGAGAACAGTTCATCCAATCAATTTTTGCTGTGGACCCAAGGAAGTGCAGTGTTGGATTTTGGTGCAATATAGACACATAACATGTTCAGAATTAATAAATTTTAATAGAACATTGCAAGTTGGAAGCGGCGCGCCTCACGCAGGCAGAGCTTGCTTTGAGAACGGACATCGCGCTAGTGATACAAAACGCACAGGCCTGTTAAGAGCAATACTTTTAATAAGGTAGCCTAACATTTTTAAACAAACATATCACTCCCAAATCAGAAATTAGCAGCACATTAATTACTGACACCGTAAAGGGTAGGCTATTTAAATAAAAGAAGAACGAAAAAATGGTGCGGTGTTTAGGCTATATATAAATAAATTTATATCTAAATTAGGCCTATTTATAAATAAATAAATATATATATATATATATATACATTATATATAACGTTTGTGTAAACCCATATATGAAATACATATGTATATTATTTTGAAACCCAAAATAAATTAGGCTCAAACATTATTAACAAACGTGTGTGTTTATTTGAGCACTTCCGTCAGTGAAGAAGCAGCCTACAAAATGCTAAAATAAATCAAAGAAATAATACATTTAAATATGAAACTAGTCTAAATAAGAGTGTTAAATAATAGGCTATTAAACAAACATTCGTTGCAAAAATTCCTAACAACCTCGACAGCTCATCAGAATTACTGACTCGAGTCCGACTGGAACCGGTCTTTTTCTCTTTCTCTTCCCCATTACACAGCTGCTGTTTTTAATAGCAATGTGATTACCTTTATTTTCGTTTATTTAGGTTATAAAGTAAATTTAGAGATATATTTGGAACACTTTTTATTTGTTAAATTCAAGTTTTTGTTTTTTAAAGTAACGACTGAACGGCCGGCGTAAAAAAACAATTTAGGCTTCTCAAGTCATCACGATTTAAATTAAAATCCATAGATATTAAAAACTTAAAGCATATCACAATATTAGTTTAATCGTTTAACCTAGATAAATGTGTGCTATTTGGCGCATATCCAATCGTTTGTGCAGATAGTAAAGCTGAAGCACGCTTGGCAGGACATGAAAGCGCTGGTGCGATGTGAAACTTCATTTTTACTCGTAAAGGTAAGACTAATATATCATCCGGAACTGTAAATAAATAATTCAAATAATTCAAATCGAAAACAAAACTCTTTCATTAGCTATAAACCATAAAGATGCATTTAGCCATTAAAGGCGCGCGTGAGCAGATGGCGTCCTACTATCATGTACCAGCGTCAACTTCATCTTTGTGTCAAATACTAGTTTATTAATAAATAATTCGAATATCTCCTTACTTTTTTCCCACGACACATTCATGGTAATTATTTTTGCTGGGGCTTTGGGGTTTAGCCTACTGCGTGCATTTGAACTCGGAGGCGCGGTTGTCATTGCGACAGCACAGCCCTAGTTTTGCTTTCACCATTCATTTCTTTCACCAAGTGAGCCCGACTGTTCTTTATTAATCTCAAAATTTAAAATCGAATGCCAACCCACCGAACGAATATTTGAATAATCTGGTCCAGCCCTACATAAAATAAATTTAAATAAATAAAATGTAGTAGAAAAAAAAAAAAAAAAAACTGGATCGGCCCGTGGATCGGTTAATTTTTCCGATCCCCGATCCAGCTATTTTTTCAATATCGGGGTCGATATCCGATCCTAATATCGGATCGGTGCACCCCTAGTGTGGATTACTTGTGGATTGTTGTGATGTTTTTATCAGCTGTTCTGACGGCACCCATTCTAGGGTTGTTCCGATTCCGAAACTAGTATCGGAAATGCCGCCGATACCACAAAAAAAATCTAGCATCGGAATCGGCGAGTACTTGAACCCACGTACCGATCCGATACCATTTTCTTAAGATATAAGTTATTCCCGCTAGCAAATCAGAAGCCAGTTCTTCTTCGAAGCTCAGAATGCAAACAGTGTTGCCACAAGCAAAGCAACCACTGTTTAGAGCAGCGAAGAAGAAATACAAATGTGCTAGCAGTTTGTCCGCTAAAACGGCGGCATGTCTCATATGTAGGGCTTTATGATTTCTGCGATGCGGAAAACACGGACGGAATCGCGGAATCCAGTCAAAATGGAATTTTCAGTTTAACGCGGAACGTCACGGAATTTGTCAAAGTTTGATGCATTAATCAAAGGTAGTTCATTACACTTAAATCAAATCGTGATATGGACTAATATTAAGCCAAAAACCGACTGTTTAAATATGAATTAATGCGTGGTTCTGTTTTAATGAATTGTACAGGCGCGTGGTTTGTTTACTCCTTGTACTGAAGCGCGCGGGACACTTGCGGTAATATTAAAGGGCTCCAGACTGTGACCAATTTTTCTGCCAGTGTTACTAATTTTCGTGAGCGGTCACACTGGCGCGACCACCGCCTTGTTCAACTCATAAGCTCTGCCATTTCTGTCTCAGATGAGAAACATAAAATGGCACGCGAAACGAAAGTGAAACTAACACGACACGTTTGAGCTGCTCAGCGCTGACCGTTTATCAGCTTGGACTGCAATGCAAACAAACTTGCACAAACCCCGAACAGCTTTATTCGGGAGCCAACGTTGATTTTGCAACACTGTTACTGCTGCGAGATCCAGTGAGAAGTGTTTGAAAATGCCGCACAATGAATAAGGTTGCTGCGAGATCTAGTGAGAATCTTTCAAATTCTGGCCAAAATTCTCTGTTATAAACAGGGCTGATGTACGTCAGAAAACCAGATTAGTAATACTAACTATATGAAAAAATATTACTGTCAAATGTTTGTCATAAAATAAAAATACTCTAGTTCACTGTATATGTCATATAATAAAAGTTCAATGTATGTCATATAATAAAAATACTCTAGTTCACTGTATATATCACTGTATATTTGTTTTATTAAGGAATAAGTCTGAATAAGCACACAATAAAATAATTTATTAGTATTATCTACAGCTGTATATACAATTACACACCCAGGTATCGGATTAGTACTCGGTATCGGCCGATACCCCGAGCCCAGGTATCGGAATCGGTATCGGGAAGGAAAAAAGGGTATCGGAACATCTCTAACCCATTCACTCCAGGGGATCCATTGGTGAGCAAGTGATGGAATGTTGCATTTCTCCAAAGCTGATAAAGAAACAAACTCATCTACATCTATGGTGCCCTGAGGATTGGCATGAAATCTATTTTCTAAATGGATGTTATCTTATTGTGAACTATTTATCCATGCATCTTTATTTATTTATTTAAGGAGTAGTTCACTTCCAAAACAAAAATTTACAGATAATGTACTCACCCCCTTGTCATCCAAGGTGTTCATGTCTTTCTTTCTTCAGTCGTAAAGAAATAGTTTTTTTTAGGAATACATTTCAGGATTTCTCTCCATATAATGGACTTCTATGGTGCCCCCGAGTTTGAACTTCCAAAATGCAGCTTCAAAGGGCTCTACACGATCGCAGCCGAGGAAGAAGGGTCTAATTTAAAGAAACGATTGCTTATTTTTTTAAATCTAAATACTTTTTAGCCTCAAATGCTTGCCTTGTCTCATCTCTGGGAGTTTTTCGACATACCCTAACTGTATTGACACGGATTACACAGACACATGTGCATTTCAGAGATGAGACAAGATGAACATTTGAGGTTAAAAAGTTTATAATTTGTCAATTTGTTTAGAAAATAACCGATAGTTTTGCTAGATAAGGACCTTCTTCCTCGGCTGGGATCGTTTAGAGGCCTTTGAAGCTGCATTTAAACTGCATTTTGGAAGTTCAAACTCACGGCCACCATAGAAGTCCACTATATGGAGAGAAATCCTGAAATGTCTTCACAACTGAAGAAAGAAAGAAAGACATGAACATTTTGGATGACAAGGGGGTGAGTACATTATCTGTCGATTTTTTGTTCTGGAAGTGAACTAATCTTTTAAAATCTTTCTTACAATCGGCTGCAAACTCTGGTTCAGGTCTGTATGGTTGTGATGTTTGAGTCGAGGCAGTTGAACTTCTTCTTTTCTTTTTCTCCCGTTTTTTTTTAAACGTTTATGCCACCGTTAAACTTCCCCCGTCCCATTCCTTCAGCCCACTGACTCTCAGCCCTGCCTCAAATGCAGACTACAACAGCCAAGTTCATTAAAAATGGCTGACTGTGATGGAAAAGAACCGACGCTCAACGACAAGCCCTCGCCCTTTCTTTTCCAGGCCTTTTATTAACCCTCTAAATACATCATAATCATCTCCCCTTTACTGTACCTCCATCATTCAAAGCCGCACTTGGCATCTGCAATTGGATACCCTTGTTTTAAATCGCAGACAAATGTCTCTTTCCATTTTTCTCTGGGGTCTTTAAAAAGGGCTTATGTTACAGTTGTCGAGCAGATATTTTAAAGTTGGTGAGGCCAGAGCTATTCAACAAAATGGCTCAGGTTATCTTTTCCCAAACTTTTAAGAAACATTGTGCTCATCCTTCTCAGTTCAGGGAGAACTTATGAAATTATTAAAATTAAAATTAAAGTAAATAATACAATATGTGACGCTGGACCACGAAACCAGTCTTAAGTAGCACATGTATATTTGTAGCAATAGGCAAAAATACATTGTATGGGTCAAAATGATCTTTTTTTCTTTAATGCGAAAAATCATTAGGATAATAAGTAAAGATCATGTTCCATTAAGATATTTTGTCAATTTCATACTGTTAATATATCAAAACTTAATTTTTGATTTGTAATATGCATTGCTAAGAATTTAATTTGGACAACTTAAAAGGTGATTTTCTCAATATTATTATTATTATTGTTTTGCACCCTCAGATTCCAGATTTATAGATGTATCTCGGCCAAATATTGTCCTATCCTAACAAACCATACATCAATGGAAAGTTTATTTATTCACCTTTCAGATGATTTATAAATCTCAATTTTAAAAAATTGGCCCTTATGACTGGTTTTGTGTTCCTGGTTCACATATAAATTAAATTAACGACCAAAATGGCATCATTACCTGTTCAGTTTAATAGCAAACTTCAGGTCTGTCCAGCAATATTAGTTATCTTATATTGTGCATTTGTTTTTTTAATTATCTTATGACTAATTTATATTTATTTCGTATATTCTTCATGTTGCACATTTGTTTGAAGGAAAACATTAGGCTTTTTTCCATGCATTCTTCTAAACACATGTCCTATGTAGGGTCTCAGGATGCTGGAGCCTATCCAGTTGGCTTTTTTCCAGATTAATCAAGAAATTATCAACTTTATGTTGGAAAAAGGCATTTCACAATAAAACTTGAAGCATCAAGACATGTCTCGACTTGTTTGATGAATTTTCTATTCTATATAATTATATGGGTCAAAGATGTAAAAGGGTTTAAGCATAAGTGTAATAATGCTTTTCCCCAAAAATATTAATACGTTTTCTGTTTAATTTCATTGCATTTTTGTTTTTTTGAGCAAAAAATAAATATTATACATTTCTCTCTAATTTACAGAAGACACCCACTAAAATGTCATTCAGTGTAACGATCTTGTCAGGCATATTTACAACAGAAATCAATTTATTACGTATTGAAATATGAATTACTTTCACCCCAAATACGAATTAGTACTAATTAAAATTAAAATGTTCACATTTTCAAATATAACCCTAGTGAAAAATAAATATTCTAAAATGTATTTAAAATACATTTATTTCATGTTAAGTATATTACAAATACATTTACATATTATATACTTAATAAAAAATACCCTTGTATATTTGAAGTCTGCTAAATTGGAACTAATTTTGTACTCAATGCATTTTAATGCTGAAGTTCAACTAGAGATATACTTAATTATATTTGATTGTGATAAAGTGCAACTATTACAAATATACTTTAGGTGCACTTTAAATTTTTGCATTTAAAGGCCAATATTATTTAAAGACTATACGATCCTCATCAATAGTGACATTAAAGCATATTGTAGCCTAAATACTAAGAAATGTGCTTTGTGCAGAAGTAGTACTCCAAATAAAGTGTAATTACAATTTTTATATCAGTAAGTCTCGAGTGGTATGTCAGTAAATATGTTAATAGACTTGAACTATACTTAGTATAAAATAAATGCATTTTAAATCTATTACTTTTTTACTAGGGAAAATTTGCCACTATTCTAGGTTTTGCCAATTTGTCTGTAAGAATGTTTTACTAATTTAAAACACAATAAAATTTAATATGCTTCCTTATTCTTGTATTTTAATATGTACAAGTCAGAATAAGCATGTTTGAATTTTTACATAAATATTGTTACACTGAATGACAATGTAAAATGACTAAATTGACATTTTACTCTCCAAAAACTTACTTGAAACCTTTTATTTTACTTACTTTAATGTGCTATGGACATAAAATCACTTTTGTAAACTTTGTAAAACATGGACATCTTAACGTCTTTGGGCAATATTATAATTTTGTTGATTTGGTTTTTATTTTTAGATTTTCTGGTTTCAAATTAATTTGACATTTTTAGTAATTTTGTTGCAAGTCGTTATTTTATTTTAAAATATGTCTGTATAGTATAGTTAACCAAGTTTCATTTTTTTAGTACTTCAACTGAATCTAAGAAAAAATATGAACTGAAATACAAATTTACGCTAGCGTCCAGTCACTGTGCATAACTTTGATAGGAAATTGTTGCCGTTTTTTTTTTTTTAATTGTCAGTGATTAAACTCTGTTCCATTTATAAAGCCAATGAATAGATGAGATAACCAACTTTCAGCACTGCTGAGCTCTTGTAAGCAAAGCTTTCGTCAGTGTTGAAGGCTTTTTTAGATGTAAATCCTTTCTTTCGCTGCTGAAAGAGCGGCTCCCGTCGATACGGCCGCAGCTGCGCCTTCATTCTGTGTCGGAGGGGTTAAGCTCGAAAGTCTGACAGCTTTCTGGAAAGACATGTTGATATATCTTTGTGGTTGAGGGGTAATTTCACGGGATAGAAATTAGAGAGAACGGCAGTTGCACATGCACACACAGTGAGGTATTGGCATTTTTTGTTGCCAATGTCTGTAACGGAGAGCAAGCGTAGCCACAGGGGGGAAGAGGAGAGATTCCAGATGTGAGGGGTTTTCAGCAAATGGCAGGGTGGAATGGAGATGGAAAGCTGGAAAATGAAAAGATGATGTTCGGGATAATTCAAGTACAGACAAATCTGCTGCTCTTTGATTGTGTAAGCGATCTCACTTAATTGGTCTCTTAAGCTTCGCCGTGTTTCGCCGCTTTGAGCTAAAATACGGAAATGAGTAAATGGCTTAAGGAGGTGCATATGTGTGGGTTCACCTTCGCACGACTCGGCTTCGTTCTATTTCCGCTCTGATGTCTTCATTTATATGCCACCTTCAGCAGTTTACGACGGTGCTACTGGATGTTGTTAACACACATCATAACGTGGAGAAACCCAAAATCTCATAGTCATATCCTGCCAATCAGCATTCTGCTTTAATGCATACACAAGCGTTTAGTTGGTATCATCTCAGATTGCAGATCCAAGCCTCTTTCACTTTAACACAAGTTCTAGCATGAAATAAACACCTGAACATCAGAAAGTGTGTTGAAAGATATAGTACAACTTACGGAAACGGATAATGTCGTATATAATTGCTCAATCAACCATGCATTTAGCTGGAGAGTTATCCAGTGTACGCACAACAGTAGAAGAAGGTTATTTTATATTTACTATTTTAATTATATATGCATTTCATTTAAGTTATTAATTTAGTGTGATTGATTAAAATATCATAAACTAAATAGCAGTTAAATATTACACTTTGGGCTCTGTTCTAATTTTGACCTTTAAAAGAATAAAAATTGACAGATAACTTACTCCATTGTCATCCAAGATGTTCATGTCTTTCTTTCTTCAGTTGTAAAGAGATACTTTTTTTTTTAAAGAAAACTTTCTCTCCATATAGTGGACTTCTATGGTGCCCCTAAGTTTGAACTTCCAAAATGCAGTTTAAGTGCAGCTTCAAAGGGCTCTAAACGATCCCAGCCGAGGAACAAGGGTCTTATCTAGCGAAACAATACATCATTTTCTAAAAAAAATTGCAATTTATACACGTTTTAATCACAAATGCTCATCTTGTCTAGCTTCGCTTGTACTCTGTGTAGGGCTGGGCGATAAATCGAAAGCGATTATGAGGCGCGTTTAGTGAATGAAGCCGGTACTTTGATTAGTAGTAAATCTCCATCACGTGCGTTCAGCTGCGTTCAGCTGGAGTGTTCAGAGGCGTAAATCACTGACAAGCTACGCCAAATCGCGCTAAAAATCGCATTCGATTCGATTCGATTTTGAGCGCGATTAGGCGTAGCTTGTCAGTGATTTACGTCTCTGAACACTCCAGCTGAACGCAGCTGAACGCACGTGATGGAGATTTACTACTAATCAAAGTACCGGCTTCATTCACTAAACGCGCCTCATAATCGCTTTCGATTTATCGCCCAGCCCTAACTCTGTGTATTCTGGTTCAAGGCAGTTATGTCATAAAACGTCCATTTCATTTTCTCCTCCAACTTCAAAATCTTCCTACATCTCCGCAGCAGTACAGACTCAGTGTTTGCAAAAGTAAACACACAGAAAAAATCAAACGCTCCTTACAAAAAAGGTAAAACGGCGATGTAGGGCGATTTTGAAGTTGGAGGAGAAAATGAGATGGGAGTTTTGTACTATAAAAGTGTATTTTATTTTATTTTTTTTTTTAAAGAAAAGAACTGATTTTTTCACTAAATAAGACTCTACTTCCTCGGCTGGGATCGTTTAGAGCCCTTTGAAGATGCATTTGGGAAGTTCAAACTCGGGGCACCATAGAAGTCCATTATGAAGAAAATTCCTGAAATGTTTTCCTCAAAAACTTCTTTACGACTTTACGAGAGGGTGAGTAAATTTCTGGAAGTGAACTAATCCTTTAATGTTATAGTAATGTACCAAATGTGAGGGGCTCTCTATAGTTCACAGCATTGGATGGGCAAGGGTTTCAAAGTCCGTTCCTCGAGGGCCACAGCCCTGCAAAGTTTAGATGCGACTCTAATTAAACACACCTGATCTAACTAATCAAGTCCTTCAGGCTTAATTGAAAGCTGCATAGTATGTGTGTCGAAGCAGGGTTGGAACAAAACTCCCTCCAGGAACTGAGTTTGACACCCTTGCCTTAAAGGGATAGTTCACCCAAAAATTAAAAATATATCTTTAATTAATCTCCCTCGTGTCGTTCCAAACCCGTAATACCTTCGGAACACAAATTAAAAATTTTTATGGAATCCGAAAGCTTTCTGACCCTGCATAGACAGCAACACAACTGAAATGTTTAAACAGATCAGAAAGTTAGTAAAGAGTCGGACATTGTTAAAATACTCCATGTGAGTATTTAAGTGAATAAACTTAATTCAACATTGAAGTCTTTACTTTTGGTTTCTTGGCGTACAAAAAGTATTCCTCGGAGCTTTATAAAATTAAGGTTGAACCACTGATGAACACAACTTTACTGCCTTTTGGGGCCTTGAATGTGGTAATTGCATTGCTCTCAAATGGAGGGTCAGAAAGCTCTCAGATTTGAGCAAAAACATCTAAATTTGTCTTCATTAGACGAACGAAGTTCTCACTGGTTTGGAACGACATGAGGATAGGTAATCAATGACAGAATTGACATTTTTGTGTGAACTATCCCTTTAAGAAAACAAAATTATGGCCATTGTTATCGGCAGATGTCATTTAACTCAGTAATGTTGCATCCCTAGTAGTTTTGCAAGTGTGTTGGAACAACTTAAATGTTGCCAAATGTTTTAATTCAATACCAGTACTTTTCGTCAATTTTAGAGATACTGATTATTTCTTAAATGGATAAATGGTTTTTTCAAAGTATTGTTCATTTTTAGGGGAAAAAATCATATAAGAAACATACTCTACTGACCATTAATAACACAT
Source organism: Garra rufa (assembly GCF_049309525.1). Taxonomy (NCBI): domain Eukaryota; kingdom Metazoa; phylum Chordata; class Actinopteri; order Cypriniformes; family Cyprinidae; genus Garra; species Garra rufa. Next base: position 4,081,044 of record NC_133363.1, on the reverse strand, counting down.
TTATTTCAAATGCAAATATGATTACAAATTTAAAAAAAAATTTACCAATTGGTGTAAAAAAAATAAAGTTTCCTTTGTCATTCTCTCCATCATTGTTTAATGCTGAAATAATTTAATATAATTTTATAATTTATAATTTAAAAAAAGGAATCCATACCAAATAAGTAGCTTGTGAGTATTAATATATATCCATATCAGTGTGCCCATCTGTATAGTAATGAACTTAAGCTGTTGTGTTTTTGCTAAAATAAGCTTCTCTAACTCAGTTTATTTAGTTGGTTGAACATAAATTAATTAGAAGTTATTATAACTCAAAATATTGATGAAAACTGTTTACAGCCAAAACATTTGTTTTTACAATGTAGAATGAAGTTTATCTCATAATTGTATTCTAGATCAGTGAATGTGGATCATTTCTGCATATGCTGCCTAGAAAAAACCCATTAATTAAAAAAAAAAACAAATTCATTTAAGAAAAAACCTTTAAAAACCTTTTAAAATAAAGCTAGTGTAATTAATGTATTTCTTAAATATGCAAAATGGATTGCAGTAGATCTGAAAAAATGTATGGATTTTACTACATTTGAAAATGATTTGGTTTAGAATGTATGTTTTGTCTACATTTTTGACAGTATCTGTGTTGTCATACTAATAAATGCCTACTGACAGATGCATTGTAAGGATAAAAAGCAAAAATTGAAATGTTTTATAAACTAAAACCTAATAAGTGTCTTTTTGTAAAAATGTTCCAAATGGTATGCTTAAAATAGATCAAAAATGCGTTTTTAGGAATCAACAAACAAATCAATAAATAATTAAAAATAAAAAAATGACAAAATATAGTAATGTTTACCTCAGCTGAGTGGCAAACATCAGGTCTGTCCAGCAATATTTTGTGTTTTAGTTTTTCCTTATTTTTCTTTGACCTTATAAACCTAACAATTGTCTTTTTGTGAAAATGTTGTGATTTGAATTCTGCTTCAGCTGTGTCTGTAATATCCCCAAAATGACATTTCTACAATTGCCCGGATGTGTTTTTGGACTGTAATAAACATATATTTAAATGTTCTCTCTGACGTTGTTTGCTCCGTTTCAAAGGTATTAAGGCTAACAGTGTTTTTGACTTTGAAAAAGAAATGGCAAGTCTTTAAAGCGTACACGATGAACGTCTTGCTCCATTTAGTGACTAAACATGGCATATATAACTTGATCTCCCACAAGAGAAGGGCTGTAATTATTCCAGCTTGCCAAAAAGCAGCAAAGAACCATGTGGTGCTGAGCGCCAACTTCAGTCTGCTTGATTCCTCACTTTTTCATTCGGTCACTCTCTTCAAATCCCGTCCAGAGCGGCTCACGCTATCAGACATGAAGCAGAGAGGAACAAATAGATGCAAATGATCTGAAATCAAGCCAAGTGCATCAAGTCATTCTCATGAAACATACATGATGAAGCACATACTTGAAAGATGGGAGGTGGGCTGGAAATGGAATAGTTATTAATAGACTTTTCCGCTTCCTTGAATTATTGAGTTCAGAAGAAATTGCAGGGGTTGAAGTTTTCGAACATCATTTTGTGGTGAGAAGTCATTTTGCTTGGAACAAGTATTGAATTGAATGCGTTTATCTCGTCAAGGGTCGTCTTTATTTGTTTAACAATTGGCCTCGTGTTATTTTTGGGATTCTCACAAACATTCTTTGCATTTCTTTTGATAGAAACGTGCAATCAGTCATTAGAAGGGTATAATAATCGGCTGTTTGTGGCTAGTGAGATTTTCTTGAACTCCAGATCCCAGACTGACAGCTCGGAAGTGAGAGACAGTGAGGATGAAGAGAAAAGAAAGTGTATTTTTTAGATAATTAGTTGTTTTGAAAGGCTGGATGCATTACAGTGTAGTTATCACAGAATGTGTTATCATTTATCTTCACAGACTTTCATCCAACTGATTCTAGAATAAGTTTTACAAAAATGAACTAACATAATGTGTACTGTTTGGAATTAAATGTTTAGCGTTTGTATCTTATAATAATCAATGATAGGCAGACTACTTGTAGTCCATTACTGATTACTTTATAAACTGTCGTTAGTAACAGTGTTGGGGAACGTTACTTTTAAAAGTAATTACATTACTTAGTTACCTTTTATGGAAAGTAATGCGTTACGTGTTAAATCTGGGCAGGGCTTGCTTTTTTGTTTTTAATATTTTTGGCAAATGTAAAAGCCTTTTCACAGCAACTCTTCAGCAATAAAAAAGGAAAACAAATGTTAAATTATCTTGAGTAATTTTTGCTTATTAGTCTGGATGAATTGGATCATTGAAGGTCGGCAGCAAAGACGTCGGTTAATAAAATGGGATTAAATAAATAAAGGTTATTTGTATTATTTAACATATTTAAATTTTGCAGGTTTGCTTGAATTTCACAGAGGAATACTGTATCTGTTCTTTTAGTGAGTGAGACGAATTAATGCATGTTCACATTTGTTCTAGAACTAAAGTAAGAACTTGCAATTTCTCTCAACATGGGGACAGGAGAGCTTTTAATGAATAAATGCGGGGGAAAGTAACTCAGATATTTTCTTGTCAATTAAAAAGTAATGCATCACTTTACTGGTTACTTGGAAAAAGCCATATTATTATGTAATTTGCCTTACTTGTAATGCATTACCCCAAACACTGGTCTACGGTGTATTTGGGACAATTAATAAGTTTGTGAATAATTCACTGCCGTTTTGTTTCATTTGTGACCCTAGACCACAAACCCAGTCTTAAGTAGCATGGGTGTTATACATAACCTGAAAGCGTTCCATTGATGTATGGTTTGTTAGGATATGGCAATATTTGGCTGAGATACAGCAATTTGAAAATCTAAATATTGATGAAATCGCAGTAAAAGTGGTCCAAATGAAGTTCTTCGCAATACATATTACTTATCAAAAATTACGTTTTGATATATTTACGGTAGGAAATTTACAAAATATCTTCATGGAACATGATCTTTACTTAATATCCTAATGATTTTTGGCATAAAAGAAAAATCGACAATTATGACCCATGCAATGTATTTTTGGCTATTACTACAAATATACCCATGCTACTTAAGATTAGTTTTGTGGTCCAGGGTTACAAATAAATACATGCGTGAATACATAAAAACAAATAAAAAAGCCCTTTAACTCTATGTCAAAAGAATGAACCTGGCTTTTCAGATTTATGCTTTGGAAATGTATGCAAAGTAATGCATACTTAATTAAACAAAACCTCCCATTTGCATATTAAAAGATAACTTCCACAAACTTGTAATACAAAATCAAGTTTGACATTCTTAATGTAATCAGTCAACTGAGAAAGTATGGTGTTATGTTAGTTCAAATCATTACCCTTTTCACCTGGGGTGTTGTGCCTTAAATGATTCAGCTCCCTTGACTGGCTGACTTCATGTTTGTTTATGTGTGTTTTGCAGGTGTTTTAGGTGCTGCCGAATGCTCATGTGGGAGAAATCACTTCACATGCGCGGTCAGTGCGTTTGGCGAGTGCACATGCATCCCGGCGCAGTGGCAGTGTGATGGTGACAATGACTGCGGAGACCACAGCGATGAAGACGGCTGCAGTGAGTCTCCAATGCAGTTACACCATACAAACACACACTATTTATTTACTCATTCTAATATGATTTGCTCTGAGATAAAGCTGTTATTCAGTCCTGTGCTGAAATCCTGAATCTAAAAGTGATTTTGAATGGTAGTGTACCTGTATATGTATGCTGGAGTATCATTTATTCAGTTATTGCAGTATTGAGGACACTTCACATGCATTTTCCACTGTCAAATGGGTTCGCAATTGAAATATTCGGAAGCCTCTTTCATGCACTGTAGTTTGTAGTGGTTTCACACTCAATAAAACAGTAACGTGATTCGTTAGAGAACAAAAAGAGCACTGGATGAAGTGAGAATTTATCTACAATCAATTGAAATTGATTGTACGTCACAAAGTGCATTTACATGCACTTTAAATGTCGATTTCAGTCAGACTAAAACCATCGTTTGTCTTCATAAAATGTCATGTAAATGCTTTAGCGTGAAAGAAATTGTCATTTTTTGTGAAGTCTGTCTAACAGACCTACATAATGCAATTGCAGCGCAGCTTCGTCTAGCATGTATATGCATTCTTGTGAAAAAGAGTTTTAGTGAACTTAGAAGTAGAAAAAGTCAAATAAAATTAAGCAAAGCATAAGTATTAAAAATATATTTTCCATGCTTATTTGCATATTAATTAGAGTTTACATTTATAAACTATAATTGAACTATCATTTATAGTAAAAATACAATGTTTTGAATGCATATTTGCATGCCAATTATAGTTTTTATTTAATGCAGTTAGCTGAATTGTTTTGACCCACTTAAGTAGGACTTAAGTATGTATGCTTTGAGTAGGACTTTTTATATGCAATTTCATAATTCTGTTGTCTTTGAATTGGTGGTTTAAGTACTGCTGAATGTACTGACAAGCACTTATAGTAAATTACAATATATTTAATAATCTCTTTTCTATTGTCTATGTATTTTAATGAATTTGAAATTGCACACTTCTAATAAGGTTGCAATTCAGTACATTTCAAATACCTTATAATCAAGTACTTAGTATGTTAGTCAACACATCAAAAGTGCACTTTAAAGTGTGACAAAAGATTATTAAAATGATGATTTAAAATATACTTAAAAATAAACTTAATGTGACATTTGTGTGCACTTTTAAAAGTGTACTTAAGTGACTTGAAGAGAGATTCTTTTATTTAATTTTTTTTAAGCTGCCTTTAAAAAAACATCGTTTGTCTTCATAAAATGTCTGCAAATGCTTTAGGCTGACAGAAATTATATATTTTTTGTGAGGTCTGACTAAAAGACCTACATAATGCAAATGCAATTGCAGCGCAGCTTTATGTAGCATGCATATAAAGACATTTCAGCGTACTTTTAAAAACATAAATAAAAAATTAAGCAAAGTAAAAAAAAATGTTTTAAATGCTTATTTGTGATAATTTCAAATAAATATTTTTTTGGGTTTTAATTAATATTTAATGCAATCAGCTGATTTTTGACCTGCCTAAGTTAGACTTAAGTACATTTATATATATATATATATTTTTTTTTTTTTTTAAGAAATCAATTGTCTTTTGAAATATGGTTAAAGTATTGCTGAATGTTCTGACAAGCATTTATAATAAACTGCAATATACTTAATGTAATTGCTTTTGAGACTTAAGTGTCTTTTATTTAAATGTGTTTGAAATTGTGCATTTGTAATGAAGTTGCAATTCAGTACATTTAAAATATAGTATAATGAAGTACATTACATGTGCATTAGTATGTTAGTCGACACATCAAAATAAGTGTACTACTTTAAAGCATGACAAAATATTGTTAAAACTATTTAAATGCACTTTAAAGTAAAACTTTTTTATAAATTGCACCTTTTTTTAAATATACCTAAGTGACTTAAAGAGAGATGTTCTGTTTCTTAAAGCATTTTTTTTTCAAAAATATAATCTGCAAATACAGTTTAAAAAATATACTTTTAACATTTGAAGTACACTGCAAGTGCAGATATAGTACAATTAAGTGCACTTCTTTTACACAAGGAATTGTTCACCTGCATTCACAGTGTAGTAAAGAAAGGGGCTCAGGAATTTCCTGGCTGTGTATCAGGAGATTCAGGATGCCTTCAACATCATTCTACAGCGGCACAATAGAAAGCAACTTTTTTGCCTCACAAATGGCACCTGACAGGACTGTTTGACCCCACGGAGGGTGCTGTGCTCAGCTGAGCGTATCCACCTCTACAGGGCCATACAGAAGACACTTACTCCAGGAGGTGCAGGACAAGCACCAGGACGATCATTAAGGGCCGTCACCACCTTAACAATGGCCTTTTCTCAATGCTGCGGTCAGACAAACTCTAGCATAGTCTGGGAACACAGAAAGACTCAGGAGGAGTTTGTTCCTCTAAGCTACTATAGATTCTTAATGAGGAGCAACACTGGAGAGCTCACTACACAAAACACACACAGACATGCACAACATTTCTATGCACTTAGCTTTCAATATGTGTATACACATTTTTATACTGGTTGTTTTATACAAATATACTGTTTGTGTATACACACAGACCGACACTTTTAAATATGGATTGGATTGGATTGATTACGCTTTTATAAACTTTTTGATTCTTTTTTTTTTTTTGGGGGGGGGGGGGGGGTTTCTGGAAATTATACACTTCTTTGCAACCATAAATACAAGTAATTATGAAATTGCATACATTGTAGAGATGTAATTAGGTCGTACTTAAATGGGTCATAAAAATGACTCTAAAATTCAGCTAAAAACTGAAAATTTCTGGAAATTATCCACTTTTTTACAACCCTAAATACAAGTAATTACAAAATTGCAAACATTTGCACAGATGTACTTAAGTCCTTCTTAAGTGTGTCTTAAAAACACTTTAAAATTTAGCTGAAATTTTCTGAAAATTATCAACTTCTTTGCAACCCTACATACAAGTAATTACAAAATTGCAAACATTTGCACAGATGTACTTAAGTCCATCTTTATTGTGTCTTAAAAGCACTCTAAAATGTATCTAATTCTGGAAATTTTCTGGAAATTATCAACTTCTTTGCAACCCTAAATACAAGTAATTACGAAATTGCAAACAGTTGTACAGATGTACTTAGGTCCTACTTAAGTGGATAATAAAAATCACTCTAAAGTTCAGCTAAAAACTGAAAATTTCTGGAAATTATCCACTTTTTTACAACCCTAAATACAAGTAATTACAAAATTGCAAACACTTGTACAGATGTAAATAAGTCCTCCTTAAGTGGGTCATAAAAATCACTCTAAAATTTAGCTGAAATTTTCTGAAAATTATCTACTTCTTTGCAACCCTACATACAAGTAATTACGAAATTGCATACATTGTAGAGATGTAATTAGGTCGTACTTAAATGGGTCATAAAAATCACTCTAAAATTCAGCTGAAATTTTCAGAAAATTATCTACTTCTTTGCAACCCTAAATACAAGTAATTACAAAATTGCAAACATTTGCACAGATGTACTTAAGTCCTTCTTAAGTGTGTCTTAAAAGCACTCTAAAATTTAGCTGAAATTTTCTGAAAATTATCAACTTCTTTGCAACCCTAAATACAAGTAATTACGAAGTTGCAAACAGTTGTACATATGTACTTAAGTCCTACCTAAGTGGATAATAAAAATCACTCTAAACTTCAGCTAAAAACTGAAAATTTCTGGAAATTATCCACTTTTTTACAACCCTAAATACAAGTAATTACAAAATTGCAAACACTTGTACAGATGTAAATAAGTCCTCCTTAAGTGGGTTAAAAAAATCACTCTAAAATTTAGCTGAAATTTTCTGAAAATTATCAACTTCTTTGCAACCCTACATAAAAGTAATTACAAAATTGCAAACATTTTCACAGATGTACTTAAGTCCATCTTAAGTGTGTCTTAAAAGCACTCTAAAATGTATCTAATTCTGGAAATTTTCTGGAAATTATCAACTTCTTTGCAACCCTAAATACAAGTAATTACGAAATTGCAAACATTTGCACAGATGTACTTAAGTCCTTCTTAAGTGTGTCTTAAAAGCACTCTAAAATGTATCTAATTCTGGAAATTTTCTGGAAATTATCAACTTCTTTGCAACCCTAAATACAAGTAATTACGAAATTGCAAACAGTTGTACAGATGTACTTAAGTCCTACCTAAGTGGGTAATAAAAATCACTCTAAAGTTCAGCTAAAAACTGAAATTTACTGGAAATTATCCACTTCTTTGCAACCTTAAATACAAGTAATTACGAAATTGCAAACATTTGCACAGATGTAAAATCACTCTAAAATTAAGCTAAATGAAAAAAAAAACACTCAGCTGATAGTCATATTTAATTAAATTCAAACTATAACACATTTGTTAATTAATGGAAAGCTTATTTATTCAGATTGTGTATAAATCTCTACTACTACAATTTTTATTATTCAGACTTTTTAACATTCAAAATGACAAAAGTTGAAATATGTATTTGTCTTATTTAACTGGTTAATTAGTTTTACTTTCCTCTATTCCTTTAGTATTGCCCACATGCTCTCCATTAGACTTTCACTGTGAGAATGGAAAATGCATCCGGCGTTCATGGTTATGCGATGGAGACAACGACTGTGAGGATGACTCCGATGAACAAGACTGTCGTGAGTACATTTATTATTTTTTTGTAATATAAAGACAATTCCATCTCATTTGAAATGGTTCAGGTATATTTATTTAATTTGTTTATTAATGGTGTTTGTCACAAAGGACAGCAAGTCCTCAATAAGCAAGAAAACACAGGAAAAAATGAAATTCTGTTAATATTTAGTCACAAAAAATGCTTATTCTTGTCCATACAATCGCAGTTTCCATCTTTTTAGGTACTAAAGGAACAAAATGGTTTTTGAGACTGCTGTTCTGAAAGCATACAATAGGGTCTGGTGAGAAACAAACCAAAATGTCATGTATTATTTAGTGAAAATCTTGACCTCAGGAGTTGCTCTCCTGTGTGCATTCATGAGTGCATGAGAGCAGCAGTTCTATCATAAAATAATTATGCTATAATTATTTCATGACACCTTTTGCATCGATTTAAAGCTCAAAGGTGGTCACTATTGACTGCAACTCTGACAAGAGGCAAGAAAGAGATGCAAACATGTAATTAAAGCCAGGTTGCACTTGGTGTTTGTACTAAATGCTATGTATTAATGTACCCTCAATGAGAGGGTTCACTCAAAAAATAGACATTTTTTCATAATTTACTCATCCTTTAACACAAAAGAATATGTTTTGAACAATGTTGGTAACCAAACCCATGCTGGTAGCCATTGTCTTCCATAGTATTTTTTCCCTACTTATGGACGTCAATGGCTACTGCTTGGTTACCAACATTCTTCAACAGAGTAAGGAAACTCATACAGGTTTGAAACAACTTGTGTGTAGGTAAATGATGACAGAATTTTCATTTTTAGGTGAGCTATCCCTTTAATAGACGTAAACTGTTCTGATCACCCTTAAATGTTAAACAGGACTTGTGACCAGACAGCAGCATGGTTTTTGATGACCTTTAAGAAGAGAGGTCCACACAAGAGAAACAATGTCTCTTTTCTGTCTTTTCTTAGACTGCATGACAGTAATCAAGTCCGAATGATATAAACGCTTGTATAAGAGTTTCCAGATCTTTGAATGACAAAAATGGCTACACTTTAATAGTCATAAGGTGGATTAAGACCACAGATTTGATTAATCAAGTTTCAGTTCTGAATCAAAAATGACTGCTAAATTTCTTGCTTTGTTCACACAAATTAGAGGATTACATGTTTATCTAAATTTCCAAAAGACTAAGTAAATAAAGCAACTCCAGCCAGGCAAGTGAATAGAAAAAGATGTTTGAGTCTGACATCTAAATGTGTTTGCAAGGGTCATGCCTGCCAATGATAGGTAAACTTGGAAAGTTTACTGACCATAAATTACTGGCCATAAAACCTCATCTTGCATTTGTTATTAAATAAACGTATATTTAAAAAATGTGCCATTGGTTGCTTTTTGGAGTGAGTTTTACATTTTCTGTCACTCCTATGTTATTAACTCTTGTGCTGCACTAAAAATCCTTGGTTCCTAATTAAAAATGCCAAAAATTGCTGGTAGATTTCGCATTATGCTACAATTGTCATCACTATTGGATTTCAACCTTTTTAGCCACTAATTTTATTTTAGTTAGCACAGGTTTTGTGTTTTTGTGCTTTCTGGAACTGGTTGGTTGTAGGTTTCATTAATTCAAGCGTATGCATGTCAGTGTTTAAGTGAAAAATGATTATTTGTGGATCATTTTTGGCAGTATTCACTCAAAAACTGAGGTGCATAAAGTTAAATCAATGAGACCTATGAACAATCAGGTCCAAAAACAAGTAGAAAACCTGTGCTACTGGAAAGAAAACAAGCTAAAAATGTTAATACCAAATGTTATGCAATTTGTGGACTGGTCATGTTTGACTGGGAACATCACAAAAAATGTAGGAGAAAGAAAGCAGGCAAGAAAGAAAAAGCATAAGAGGGAAGGAAGGAAGGATGGAAGGGAGGAAGGAAAGGAGGAAGTAAAAGAGGGAGAGAGGAAGGAATGACATGAAGGAAAAGAGGAAGTTAGAAAGGAAGGAAAAGAGGAAGGAAAAGAAGGAAGGAATGAAGGACGGGAGGAAGGAAATGAGGAAGGAAAATAGGAAGGAAGGAAAGGAGAGAGAAAGGAAGGACAGGAGGATGAAAAAGAAGGAAGGAGGGAAGGAAGGACAGGAGGAAGGAAAAGAGGGAGGAAGGAAGGAAGGAAGGAAGGAAGGACAGGAAGAAGTAAAAGAGGGAGGGAGGAAGGAAGGACATGAAGGAAAAGAGGAAGTTAGGAAGGAAGGAAAAGAGGAAGGACAGGAGGAAGGAAAAGAAGGAAGGAATGAAGGACAGGAGGAAGGAAAATATGAAGGAAGGAAGGAAGGAAGGAAGGACAGGAGGAAGGAAGGACTTGAAGGAAAAGAGGAAGTTAGGAAGGAAGGAAAAGAGGAAGGACAGGAGGAAGGAAAAGAAGGAAGGAATGAAGGACAGGAGGAAGGAAATGAGGAAGGAAGGAAGGAAGGAAGGACAGGAGGAAGGAAATAAGGAAGGAAGGACAGGAGGAAGTAAAAGAGGGAGGGAGGAAGGAAGGACATGAAGGAAAAGAGGAAGTTAGGAAGGAAGGAAAAGAGGAAGGACAGGAGGAAGGAAAAGAAGGAAGGAATGAAGGACAGGAGGAAGGAAATGAGGAAGGAAAATAGGAAGGAAGGAAGGAAAGGAGAGAGGAAGGAAGGACAGGAGGATGAAAAAGAAGGAAGGAAGGAAGGACAGGAGGAAGGAAAAGAGGAAGGAAGGAAGGACAGGAGGAAGTAAAAGAGGGAGGGAGGAAGGAAGGACATGAAGGAAAAGAAGAAGTTAGGAAGGAAGGAAAAGAGGAAGGACAGGAGGAAGGAAATAAGGAAGGAAGGACAGGAGGAAGTAAAAGAGGGAGGGAGGAAGGAAGGACATGAAGGAAAAGAAGAAGTTAGGAAGGAAGGAAAAGAGGAAGGACAGGAGGAAGGAAAAGAAGGAAGGAATGAAGGACAGGAGGAAGGAAATGAGGAAGGAAAATAGGAAGGAAGGAAGGAAAGGAGAGAGGAAGGAAGGAAAGGAGAGAGGAAGGAAGGACAGGAGGATGAAAAAGAGGAAGGAAGGAAGGAAGGAAGGAAAAGAGGGAGGGAGGAAGGAAGGACATGAAGGAAAAGAGGAAGTTAGGAAGGAAGGAAAAGAGGAAGGACAGGAGGAAGGAAAAGAAGGAAGGAATGAAGGACTGGAGGAAGGAAAAGAAGGAAGGAATGAAGGACAGGAGGAAGTAAAAGAGGGAGGGAGGAAGGAAGGACATGAAGGAAAAGAGGAAGTTAGGAAGGAAGGAAAAGAGGAAGGACAGGAGGAAGGAAAAGAAGGAAGGAATGAAGGACAGGAGGAAGGAAATGAGGAAGGAAAATAGGAAGGAAGGAAGGAAAGGAGAGAGGAAGGAAGGACAGGAGGATGAAAAAGAGGAAGGAAGGAAGGAAGGAAGGAAGGAAGGAAGGACAGGAGGAAGGAAAATAGGAAGGAAGGAAGGAAGGAAAGGAGAGAGGAAGGAAGGACAGGAGGATGAAAAAGAGGAAGGAAGGAAGGAAGGACAGGAGGAAGGAAAATAGGAAGGAAGGAAGGAAAGGAGAGAGGAAGGAAGGACAGGAGGATGAAAAAGAGGGAGGAAGGAAGGAAGGAAGGAAGGACAGGAGGAAGTAAAAGAGGGAGGGAGGAAGGAAGGATATGAAGGAAAAGATGAAGTTAGGAAGGAAGGACAGGAGGAAGGAAAAGAAGGAAGGAATGAAGGACAGGAGGAAGGAAAATAGGAAGGAAGGAAGGAAAGGAGAGAGGAAGGAAGGACAGGAGGATGAAAAAGAGGAAGGAAGGACAGGAGGAAGGAAAAGAGGAAGTAAGGAAAGAAAAGAGGAAAAGAGGAAGTAAGGAAAGAAAAGAGGAAGAAAGGGAAGTAAGGAAAGAAAAGAGGAAGAAAGGAAAGAAGGAAAGGAAAGAGAAAAAGAAAGAAAGAAAAAGAAAGAAAGGGAGGAAGGAAGGAAAGAACGAAAAGACGAAGGAAGCAAAGCAAGAAAATAGGAAGGAAGGAAGAACAGGAGAAAGGAATGAAAGGAAGGGAGGGTGGAAGGAAGGAAGGAAAGAAAGGAGGACGTAAAAGAGGAAGGAAGAAGAAAGGAAGGACATGAGGAAGTAAGGAAGGAAAGGAGGGAGGGAGACTGTTATACCCTCTGTGAGCAAATTTTAGTCAATAAACTAATTAAATAGCATTTCTGAGAAAAAGAAAATCCTCTCTGGGTCTAAATGACCAGAACACATTTAATATACCTGCAGTATATTCTCCTCCCTCACATATAATCCATTTTAGCATCCCTCACCTAAGTTAATTAATGTCTTATTAAGTTGTAAGTTGTCTATGTATATGGAACAAAATCATTTCTTTCATAGCAATCCTTACCATTGTAACACATTTTAATCCTGTAGAGGAGCAATATGTCTGTCTGTGAGGTGGAAAACAGAAGCAACAATAGTCTTTGCATCTGACCCATATTTCTCAGCGCTGTACTCTTGAGGCTCGTCTCTTCATGGGGGGGTCTGTCTGCCATAAGCTTTCAATGAATTTTTTATTCCTTTCCACCACACTGCATCGACTCTTACATTCAACATCTCTCTTTCTGCTTTAGTCTGGTTTATATTATCAGTTAATATATCTGTAACGTGTTGTAGTTATTCACACTTCCTCTCTGAATTAGTGGCATGTATGAAAAGCAACTGCATATCCTATGTATTTTGATTCATTTTTTAGCATTTTTGTGCAGGTGAAACATTTGTATCTAATGTTTTAACTAGGTGCATTTTACTACAATGTACAAAGGAAGTGTCAATCTAAAATGCACCTTTTAATGGGCAATATCAGAAAAAGCATGAGGGATTTCATTGGGTTTTTGCATTTCCAGTCTGCTTTTGGGTTTGTGAAATATTCTTTGTGCATCTGGCGGGTAAAGAGCGGTGGTGCAGAAATACACCGGTGTGGCTGTGTCTGTCTGGCGCGGCGGGTGGTGTAAATACAAGCAGCATCACATTTAATGCTGCTGTTCTGGAGTCCCGTACTGGTGTCAATAAAAAGCTTCGAGCGCCACCAGTGCACTGGATTGTGTCGGTGTAGTGTGTTGCTAGTTTTTTTCTGTAGCACTGCTTGAGTACCTCATGCTGATGAGATGAACAAGGGTAATCTATGTTCTTAAACTACCAAAATTTAAAGGAAAAGGAAAGGAAAAGAAAAAAAGGCTGAAAATGTGCACACCCTCAGATCATCCAAGATGTAGATGAGTTTATTTCTTCATTAGATTTGGAGAAATGTAGCATTCCATCAGAAAACCAATGGATCCTCTGTGATGAATGGGTGCCGTCAGAATGAGAGTCTAAACATCTGATAAAAACATCACAATAATCCACAAGTAATCCACACCACTCCAGTTCATCAATTAATATCACTTCTGGCCAAAATATCCACAAGTCCACAATTTAATAAAAAAGTTTTCTTCTCACATTAAAATCCAGCCACACATTTGTTTGTAACTTATTTTTATACATAAGCCAAAATGGTCCAAAATCTTGATGCTTTTGTTTCTTACAAACATGGCGCTTTTCACTTCTCAAGATGTTAATTGCTGGACTGGAGTGGTGTGCATTACTTGTGGATTGTTTTGATGTTTTTATCAGCTGTTTGGACTTTCTTTCTGACGGCACCCATTCACTGCAGAGGATCCACTGGTGAGCAAGTGATGTTATGTTACATTTCTCCAAATCGGATGAAGAAATAAACTCATTTACATCTTCATCTTGAAAAACAGTTTATATGTTTGGTCCATGTTAACAAAAAATTAAGATCTGCACATGGTTATATGCCAGGCTTATACCTCTTAAAAAATATTTTATACAATGCTTCATCAGAGGTCATAAAAATCAAACAAATCAATCAATCAGCATCCATCCATTATGCATCATGCATCCTTCCATCCAAACATCCATCCATTATGCATCATGCATGCAACCATCCATGCATCCATCCATTATGCATCATGCATTCATTCATCCATCCATTATGCATTCATCCATCCATGCATCTATCCATTATGCATTATGCATTCGTCCATCCAAGCATCCATCCATGCATTCATCGATCCAATCATCCATCTGTTATGCATCCATCCATCCATCCATCCATGCATCCAGTCATTCAATCATCCATTTTGCGTCCTTCATGCATTATGCATCATGCATTCATTCATCCATCCATGCATTCATCAATCCAATCATCCATCTGTTATGCATCCATCCATTCATCCATCCATCCATCCATGCATGCATTCATCCATCCATCCATGCATGCATCCATTATGAATCATGCATTCATCCATGCATTTATCGATCCAATCATCCATCTGTAATGCATCCATCCATCCATCCATGCATCCAGTCATTCAATCATCCATTTTGCATCCTTCATGCATTATGCATCATGCATGCAGAACAATTCATAAATGTTGGAAACTTGAAATTTGTGCCAAAGGTTCAAAACAGTGCTACAAATGGAATCAGAGTCATGCAATTTGTCATTATGGTGAAGCTAAAGAGAAAATCTATTTTCTAGTCATATTTATTCAATTATTTTAGATTTTTGGGGGGCACTGGGGAAGAGTTTTGTCTCTAAACCTTTTTGCACATTTATTGCACTTATATTTTTGACCTCTGACGAAGCATTGAAAAAAATCATTTTTTGAACCTGGCACATAACCGTGTGTAGATTTCTTGCTGTCTTTTTGGATATATGCACCAGACTAACTTGGTGATTTGATAGTGGACTTCTGGCACTGCTCCTTTTCTGTGATTTTGATCCATGTTAACCCAATACTGGCATTTACAACATTTTGCGTGGTTTTTGTTTTTGAGCAGCTCCACGAGAATGCGAGGAGGATGAGTTTCATTGTCAGAATGGATACTGTATCCGCAGCCTGTGGTACTGTGATGGAGACAATGACTGTGGAGATAACAGTGACGAACAGTGTGGTGAGATCATTTTTATATATACATATTGCCCTTTCAGGATGATTTAAGGTTCTAAAGATGTGGAAACCTGGTCTCGGCACGTCTTGAGTGTTAGAGGTGTTGAGCTGTAACCAATTACAAGAAACGGGTCACCCTTGATTGTAATTGGGATCATCTGGTCTTAGTCACGGACCTGCCAGGACACAGTAGGAGCAGCAATATAGAGCAAAATAAAGAAGAAAACGGAACAGACATGTGAAGCATTGCAATAAGTTGAACACACCCTTTGATTTAAATGAACCAGTTGTCATTAACAAGCAATTAAACATTACTTGCAGGCTTACATTTATCTAAATAATTGTTTAGCACATGAGTGAGATGATCATTAATGCAACAGATGTCTTGGATCATTTAGTACCCTAGGCAAGATCAGACATTATGTCTTATACACTACAGTTCAAAGGTTTGGAATCAATAGTGCACTTTTTACATAATTTATTTTCCAATAAATTACAAAATATTTATAAAAAATTACATTTATGTTACAAATACCTATTTTTATTTTAACTATTTGCTGTACTCTTCGAACTCTTCATTAAAGATTCCTGCATTTGCATAAATGACAGCTGTACAGACCTTATGCTTGCTAGCCATTAGTTTATTAAAATATTCAGACAAAGTTTTCAACACAAGGTTGTCTAATCAGTTTTTCAAGGTCTGTGCTATTCCTTTGTGCCACATTTTTTTCAGATGGGAATGGTTTTAGGGAGTATCTTGTTTTTAATTTCTGCTGAAATTGACTGAACCTTCTGCCAAGCAACTTTCCTCCCAATCCCAGTAAATAAAATGAATAGATAAATGAAGGAATCTCAATGCCTTTTGTGCTTGTATGTCTGTCCAGATAAGAGGAAGTGCTCTGATAAAGAGTTCCGCTGCACTGATGGAAGTTGCATTGCAGAACACTGGTACTGCGATGGAGACACCGACTGCAAAGACGGAACCGATGAAGAGAATTGCCGTAAGTTCATTTTGAGTTTCTGAGTGATTCTTAGTTTTCCACCATTCTATCCATCCAACGATCATGCATCCATCATGTATTATGCATCATAGATCCATTCAAGCATTTATCCGTTAAGCATCTGTCATGAGTCCATCCACACATGCATCATGCCTCCATCCACGCATCCATCCATAATGCATCCATCCATCCATGCATCCATCCATGCATCCATGCATCCATGCATCCATGCATCCATCCATCCATCCATCCATCCATCCATCCATCCATCCATCCATCCATCCATCCATCCATCCATAATGCATCCATCCATCCATGCATGCATCCATCCATGCATGCATCCATCCATGCATCCATCCATCCATCCATCCATCCATCCATCCATCCATCCATCCATCCATCCATCCATCCATCCATCCATCCATCCATCCATCCATCCATCCATCCATCCATCCATCCATCCATCCATCCATCCATCCATCCATCCATCCATCCATCCATCCATCCATCCATCCATCCATCCATCCATCCATCCATCCATCCATCCATCGTGAATTATACATCATGTATTCATCCTTGCATCCATCCGTCCGTCCATCCATGCATTCATCGATCCAATCATCCATCCATCATGGATACATCCAACCATTATGCATTCCTCCATCCTTACATGCATCCATTCATTGTGTGCCTCTAAACAGAATGTCCAGAACAAATTCATAAATGGTAGACACATGAAATGTGTGCTAAAGGTTAAAAACAGTGCTACAAATGCTATCAGAGTCATGCAATTTGTCATATTTGTGAAGCTAAAGAGAAAATATATTTTCTAGTCATTTTTGTTCAATTATTTTAGATTTTCCTGAATTATTTCTGCTCATTCTGCCATCCAAAGCTGTGCATGTATAGTGCATTAAGCTGCTAATATATATATATTTTGTCAGCTCATTTTGCAGATGGCAGATGCCAGCAAAAAAAAAAAAAAAAAAAAAAAAATCAGGCATGAGTGCAAAAAGATTTCCCAAAAACATAGACTGCTAAATTGCAGTGAAAAACAGTTTATCAGAGTTTGGTTTAACAAAGAATCTCCTAACTTAAGGTGATCACAAAAAAATTTGCCACCATTGACCAACATCTGGGACTATTCTGCTAAATTGTGCTCAATATCTCTTTTTTCATACGATTGGATCCCAGTGTTTGCTGCCTGTGACTGTATTTATTTCTATGTTATATTTGTTTTTGTTTGTTTGATTTATTGCAAATAGCTGTTGACAGGAATTTGTTGGACTGTTTGCGGGTGCATGTGTGTGGGTGTGTAAATCACGTTACATAATGTCTCTCTCCAGCATCTGATGTGATGACAGCCACATGCAGTGTTGAGGAGTTTCAGTGTGCATATGGCCGCTGCATTCTGGACATCTACCACTGTGATGGAGATGACGACTGCGGGGACTGGTCTGATGAGTCTGACTGCTGTAAGGAACATTCGCTCTTTCTTTTTTTTGGTTTGAAATGCCTCTTTTCTTTCTCTGCCTTACAATCATTAAAATTAATCCTCTCCTTCCCTTGTGAAAAAGCACACTTTAGCATACTCATGGAAGTTAAATAATATGTAACAAATTCTGTGTTTTATTTATAGACACTTAATCACAAGTTATTTGCAATTAAATTAAAATGTATTATAGTGTAAAACTTAGGTAAGGTTTTAAACACATCTATATGTAATTTCATAATACTGTTGTCTTTGAAATATAGCTGAAGTGTGCTTAATGTACTGACAAGCTACTAAAATATACTTTAATGTCATTTCTGTTGAAACTTTAAAATGAAACATTATCTTTAAATGTAATATCAAGCAAAACACTAAAAGTTTATTGTTTTAGTATGTTAGTCAACACATCTTACCTTAAAGTACATTTGAAATGGTTGTTTTAATATCATGCTTTAAAGTACAGCTTTTACTTTGACATTATTACACTAATGCACTTGGTAATGTTTCTTTCACTTTCATTCTTAACACACTTAAGTACACTTAAAAAGTGCATTTATGCGTGTTAAGAATGAAAGTGTCTCTCCTTAAGTACACCTAAAAAGTGGCCTTTTATTTTAATAACATTATCTGCACATAGTTTTTTTTTTAAATCAACTGTTTATTCAGTACAATTAAGTGCACTTATTTTACTCAAGCTGTTTTACTTAAAAATTTTTAGCATAAAAAAGTTTTTTTTAAAAGTACTCTAAGGTATTTGAGTTATAATTTTAGCAGTAGTGTGTTGTTCAATATTACATACAAAAGTAATATATTTAAATTTACTAAATTGCAGCTTCATATAAACTTAGGTCTAACTTAAGTGGGTTAAAAAGCACTCTAAAGTTCATCTAATTGCATTTAATATAAATTTAAACTATAATGTAATTTACTTTAATTGCAATTACGATGCAGTTAAGTGTCTAAAACATTACATTCAGATTCACACTTAAGTATATATTTTTTTAAAGTGCAATATATTTGCATTAAGTTCACAGAGGTTCAAGAGGATTTTCTAATACAGGAAAGTTTCATGAGTGTGTGTATGTCTGATTTCGTGTAGCTTCATACATATAAACTTAAGTCTAACTTAAGTGGGTTAAAAAAACACTCTAAAGTTCATTTAATTGCATTTAATATAAATTTAAACTATAATATTATTTAGTTTAATTGCAATTACGATGCAGTTAAGTGTCTAAAACATTACATTCAGATTCACACTTAAGTATATTTTTTTTAAAGTGCAATATATTTGCATTAAGTTCACAGAGGTTCAAGAGGATTTTCTAATACAGGAAAGTTTCATGAGTGTGTGTATGTCTGATTTGGTGTAGCTTCATACATATGAATTTAAGTCTAACTTAAGTGGGTTAAAAGCACTCTAAAGTTCATCTAATTGCATTTAATATAAATTTAAACTATAATATCATTTAGTTTAATTGCAATTACGATGCAGTTAAGTGTCTAAAACATTACATTCAGATTCACACTTAAGTATATTTTTTTTAAAAGTGCAATATATTTGCATTAAGTTCACAGAGGTTCAAGAGGATTTTCTAATACAGAAAAGTTTCATGAGTGTATGTCTGATTTGGTGTAGCTTCATACATATAAACTTAAGTCTAACTTAAGTTGGTTAAAAAGCACTCTAAAGTTCATCTAATTGCATTTAATATAAATTTAAACTATAATATAATTTACTTTAATTGCAATTGCGATGCAGTTAAGTGTCTAAAACATTACATTCAGATTCACACTTAAGTATATTTTTTTTAAAGTGCAGTATATTTGCATTAAGTTCACAGAGGTTCAAGAGGATTTTCTAATACAGGAAAGTTTCATGAGTGTGTGTATGTCTGATTTGGTGTAGCTTCATACATATGAATTTAAGTCTAACTTAAGTGGGTTAAAAAAGCACTCTAAAGTTCATCTAATTGCATTTAATATAAATTTAAACTATAATATAATTTACTTTAATTGCAATTACGATGCAGTTAAGTGTCTAAAACATTACATTCAGATTCACACTTAAGTATATTTTTTTAAAAGTGCAATATATTTGCATTAAGTTCACAGAGGTTCAAGAGGATTTTATAATACAGGAAAGTTTCATGAGTGTGTGTATGTCTGATTTGGTGTAGCTTCATACATATAAACTTAAGTCTAACTTAAGTGGGTTAAAAAAGCACTCTAAAGTTCATCTAATTGCATTTAATATACATTTAAACTATAATATAATTTACTTTAATTGCAATTACGATGCAGTTAAGTGTCTAAAACATTACATTCAGATTCACACTTAAGTATATTTTTTTTAAAGTGCAGTATATTTGCATTAAGTTCACAGAGGTTCAAGAGGATTTTCTAATACAGAAAAGTTTCATGAGTGTGTGTATGTCTGATTTGGTGTAGCTTCATACATATGAATTTAAGTCTAACTTAAGTGGGTTAAAAAAGCACTCTAAAGTTCATCTAATTGCATTTAATATAAATTTAAACTATAATATAATTTACTTTAATTGCAATTACGATGCAGTTAAGTGTCTAAAACATTACATTCAGATTCACACTTAAGTATATTTTTTTAAAAGTGCAATATATTTGCATTAAGTTCACAGAGGTTCAAGAGGATTTTATAATACAGGAAAGTTTCATGAGTGTGTGTATGTCTGATTTGGTGTAGCTTCATACATATAAACTTAAGTCTAACTTAAGTGGGTTAAAAAAGCAC
Organism: Garra rufa; assembly: GCF_049309525.1. NCBI lineage: Eukaryota > Metazoa > Chordata > Actinopteri > Cypriniformes > Cyprinidae > Garra > Garra rufa. The sequence goes on along the minus strand of NC_133363.1, from coordinate 4,060,518 downwards.
TCTAAAGTTCATCTAATTGCATTTAATATACATTTAAACTATAATATAATTTACTTTAATTGCAATTACGATGCAGTTAAGTGTCTAAAACATTACATTCAGATTCACACTTAAGTATATTTTTTTTAAAGTGCAGTATATTTGCATTAAGTTCACAGAGGTTCAAGAGGATTTTCTAATACAGAAAAGTTTCATGATTGTGTGTATGTCTGATTTGGTGTGTTTGTGTGTGAACACAGCCTCCCACCAGCCCTGCCGTTCTGCGGAGTTCATGTGCAGCAGTGGCATGTGTATAAATGCGGGCTGGAGGTGTGACGGAGAATACGACTGCGACGACCAATCCGACGAAAAGAACTGCAGTGAGTAACTGTTTTATTGTAGTATTTGTGTGTGCGAGTGCATTTCACAACTGTCACACGCCTCTTTCTCACCATCAGGTACATCGATGTGCATGGCTGATCAGTTTCGCTGTACGTCTGGTCGATGTGTGCGCTTGTCGTGGCGCTGTGATGGGGAGGATGACTGCTCTGATAACAGCGATGAAGAAGGCTGTGAAAAAACTGGTAAGGATTATAAAAGCCAATTTAAATTTTATAACACTGCAGGCAAAAACTGTTTTTTCATGCACCTGATAATTTTGAGATTTTGGGCTTTTTGGGTTTTTTCAGACTAGTAAAAAGAAAACACCCAAAAGACACCATTAAGTGTTTCTTTTATAGCACTTTATCTGTTTGTCAATAGGTTTCAATTACAATACATATCTTTAAAAGGCTGTTTTTTCTCAAAATTAGTTTTTTCTACACTGAGTCACAAATCTCCACTACATTTACACTTACACAAATCAAACTTTACATTTTTATTCCTGTCTATATTCTGAAGGTTTTTACAGAGGGATTTGTTCATATATAATTTGCTTGACTTTATACAACATTTAATTTCCCCAACAATTTAAAAAATATGCATTATTTTCTGTCTGTTCTAAGTTTTTTTTTGATTGATTATTGATTGACAATGTGAGATACCCAAAATCCCCTCTGTAAAAACATTTGACTCTAATATGTAAAAAAAAAAAAAAGAATTTTGAAACTGACTTTGTCCAATGTTTAGATTTTTGTACTAAAAAGGTATGCATATTAGCGCATATTTCTTTAAATAATGCCTTATTTGCATATTTAAACCTAACAACTGGTAATACAAAAATGTGTGCAATTATCAAAGTAACTAATAAATATTTTTTTTACCATATTTACCTGCAGTGTTTTGCCTTAAAGGAATAGTTCACCCAAAAGTGAAAACTTGCTGAAAATGTACTCATGCTCAGGCCATCCAGGATTTTAATGAGTGTTTCTTCATGAACAGATTTGGAGAAATGTAGCATCACATCACTGGCTCACCAATTCTGCAGTGAATGGGTGCCGTCACAATGAGAGTCTGATTAAAAACAGCTGGTAAAAACATCACAGTGTGCATTTTGGCTGCATTTTGATGTGAGAGACAGAAGAAAGAAAGAAAGTTATGGACTTTTTTTAATCAGAGCCAGCAGTTTAAAGTTAATAAATCACTAAGATTGAAGATTTTTCTCCCTACAAACACAGCTTTTGGCTTTACAAGACATTAATTGATGGACTGGAGTGGTGTGGATTGCTTGTGGATTATTGTGATGTTTTTATCAGCTGTTTGGACTCTCATTCTGACGGCACCCATTCACTGCAGAGGATCCATTGGTGAGCAAGTGATGGAATGATACATTTCTCCAAATCTCTGCCTAAAATAGCCTTGGTATTGATCAAATAAAATACATTTTGAGTTATTTATATTATTCGTAAGATCTAGTAATGAATGCATCTACATGCTGTGCTTTAGGACAACAAGAGTAATCACTTTTACATTCCCATTGATTCTTAGAAACTCCTCCATGTGCGTCGGATCAGTTCCTGTGTGGAAATGGCCGCTGTATTGGTCAGCGTAAAGTTTGCAATGACGTCAAAGACTGTGAAGACGGGACTGATGAGCATCCACACCAGGACTGTCGTGAGTCCACAAAATTAGTATACGAATATGTGACAAATATTACATAAGACAAGTAGTTGTAGTTTTTCTGCAAGCATGTGATTCTGTCATTTTTCTTCTTTGTTAACATTCAATTGTGTGCCTGTGTGTGTGTGTGTTTATAGGCTCCAAGTCGAGTGAAGAAAACTGTAATGTTAACAATGGAGGCTGCTCACAGAAATGCCAGATGTCTCGCGGTCTGGTGCAGTGCACTTGTCACACCGGCTACACGTTAACTCAGGACGGGAAGACTTGCAGAGGTGAGGCCGTAGACAAGATGGAAAAAAAAACAAAGGACAGTTATTAAACAAAAACAGAGCAGGAAAGAAAGTTCAGAACCTAGGGGACATAAACCTTTAAACTTTCTGTGTTTTCTGATTGGGGAGTAGGTACATTATCTTAAATAGATCTTTTATCTCTTTTATTTGTGTGAATTCTGCAAGAAATTTGTAAACTTTGAAATAAAATGTCATTTAGTCATTTTGATAGATTTCTACAAGGAGTCTTGGAGTTTATGCCACAGTTTTTGTACATTCAGTCTCTCTCAGTTTTTTCTGTTTCTACATGTAATTACAAACTCGCCTAACTATATGTTAATTACAATTAAATGGAAATGTGTTATAGTTTTTTTTTTTTAATTTATAAGTGCATTTTTGTTTTGACCCACTTAAGCAGGACTTGAATACAGCTTTAAATGTAATTTTGTGGTTACTTCTATTGTTTTTGAAATGCTGAAATGTACTGACATGCATTTATGAAAAACTAACATAAAGTATCAAATATTCTTTAAAAACATAATTTTTATCGAAACTTGTATGTCATGTATTAGATCATGCACAGTTTTAGGACATTTTAAAATAAATTAACTTTTAATTTAATATTGAATAAAACATTACAGTGCTTAAGTATGTTTGTCAACACATCAAAATAAGTGTACTTTAAAGTATAAGAAAATACTATTGAAACATGATTTAACATGTTCTAGAAAGTAAGAAAATAAATTCTTTAACTCAACATTACTATGAAGTGCACTTAAGTGTGTTAGTCATGAAAAGTGCCTTTTAAAATGCACTTAAGTGACATTACATTTAATTAATATCCTATTACCTGCAAGTGCACCCTAGTAAAAAAGTAGATTTAAAACGTGTTTATTTTATGCTTAGTATAGTTCAAATCTCTCTAACATATTTACTCACATATCGCTCAAGACTTACTGATATAAAAGTGTCACATTTCTCAATATTAAGCTTAAAACATGTTTTAATGTCACTTTTGATGAGGATTGCATGATTTGTAAATAATATCAGTCTTAAAATGCAAAATATTTAAAGTGTACCTAAAGTATACTTGCAATAGTTCCACTTTAGCACAAACTTAAGTATGTAAGTATGTTTAGTTGGACTTCAGCACTACTTTTGCACAATTAAAGAGTATTAAGTACAAAATTAGTTGTTCCAATTTAGCAGACTTTAAGTATACCAGTTTAGTACACTAAGGCCCGGTTTCACAGACAGGGCTTAGGTTAAACCAGGATTAGGCCATAGTTTAATTAGGACATTTAAGTAGTTTTTATAAATACACCTTAGATAAAAACAATACTGGTGTGCATCTTGAGACAAAGCAATGAATCTGATTTTAAGATCAATCAGTGCACGTTTCTTTCAGGTGAAACAGCTCATACCTGCACTTTAGTCTGGGACTAGGCTTAAGCCTTGTCTATGAAACCGGGGGTGAAAGTACAAATCCAGGGTATTTTTTATTAAATGCATAATATGTAAATGTATTTGTAGTATACTTGGCATGAAATAAATTTGGAATACATTTATTTTTAATTACTTTACATTACAAGTGTCCGTTTAATAACACAGCTCTTTTTCACAATGATATAACTGACTTAAACTGTTTTAGTGAAGAATCTAACATGTATAATATGTGACCCTGGACCACAAAACCAGTCATAAGGTTAAATTTTACAAAACTGAGATGTATACATCATATGAAAGCTCAATAAATAAGCTTTCTATTGATGTATGGTTTGTTAGGATAGGACAATATTTGGCTGAGATACATCTATTTGAACATCTGGAATCTGAGGGTGCAAAAAAATCTAAATACTGAGAAAATCACCTTTAAAGTTGTCCAAATTAAGTTCTTAACAATGCATATTACAAATCAAAAATTACATTTTGATATGTTTACAGTAGGAATTTTACAAAAAATCTTCATGGAACATGATCTTTACTTAATTTCCTAATGATTCTTGGCATAAAAGAAAAATCAATAATTTTGACCCATACAATGTATTTTTGGCTATTGCTACAAATATACCCCAGCGACTTAAGACTGGTTTTGTGGTCCAGGGTCACAAATATGTAAAATGTTACACACTGCAAAAAATGCTTTTCTTACTCGGATATTTTGTCTTGTTTCAGGCCAAAATATCTAAAAATTCTTGAATCAAGAATGATTTTCTAGACGAGTAAAAATGATTTTCTTGTTTTCAGAAAAAAAAAACAAGTCAAAATTAAGTGAGTTTTTGCTTAGAACAAGCAAAATAATCTGCCGGTGGGGTAAGAAAAAAAATCTTATTTCAAACAGAAAACAAGATTTTTTTTTTTTACCCCATTGGCAGATTATTTTGCTTGTTTCAAGCTAAAACTCACTTAATTTTGACTTGTTTTTTCTAAGAACAAAAAATAATTTTTACTTGACTGGAAAATCCTTATTGATTTTAAGAATTTTTAAATATTTTGGCTGGAAACAAGACAAAAAAATTAAATATGAAAAACATTTTTGCATGCTTCAGCAAGGAAACAAAGAATAAATAATACATAACACTCATAGCAGCAATAATAGTTAGTTTTAAAGCAGCAGTAATATTATATTCTCCCACTTGCTTAGGTGGTCTGGCCATCGACTGGATTCATAATAAGCTCTACTGGACTGACTCAGGAACGTCTCGTATTGAAGTGGCCAATCTGGACGGCACACAACGTAAAGTGCTTTTATGGCAGAGGATGGAGAAACCCCGTGCCATTGCTCTTCATCCCATGGAAGGGTAAATATTCTGACTATTGTGTTTTACTTAAGTTATGCTATAATTTGCAAATAATGGTGAGGGTTTTTTTTTCAACAGTACATTCAGCGCTATATTTATACTGGGTAGGATCTTGCATTCTAAGATTTACAGTATTTCTGCTGCAAAAAATGCTTTTCTTACTTAGAATTTTTGTCTTGTTTCCAGCCAAAATATCTAAAAATTCTTGAATCAGGAAGGATTTTCTAGACAAGTAAAAATTATTGTCTTGTTTTTACTAAAAACAAGACAATAACTTTTTCTTGTCTAGAAAATCCTTCTTGATTTAAGAATTTTTAGATATTTTGGCTGGAAACAAGACAAAAAATCTAAGTAAGAAAAGCATTTTTTGCAGTGTAATACCTCTTCTAGTAATAAGTTTGCTTAATTTGTGGTGTGCTTCAAATATTAAACTGTGCTTGAAGATAATTGTTAATGTTAGTAAAATAACGCTCAAGTGACTTAAAGAGAGACACTTTCATGACTGTTTCTGAACACACTTAAGCACACTTTAATAAATAAATGGTTTTACTTTTTAAAACCATTAAGTTTTAAAAATCTCTTGTGCTTTAAAATGTTTTAAATGTACTAAAGTGCAACTTCATAATTACAAATCGCTAATTAAAACAAATATTTAAACACTTGACATTTTATCATAAATTCTTGTCGGTACATTTGGTAGCACACAATTTTTAAAGACAATATACAGTACAGACCAAAAGTTTGGACACACCTTTGAACCAAAGTTTTCTTTATTTTCATGACTATGAATATTGTAGATTTACACTGAAGGCATCAAAACTATGAATTAACACATGTGGAATTATATACATGACAAAAAAGTGTGAAACAACTGAAAATATGTCATATTCTAGGTTCTTCAAAGTAGCCACCTTTTGCTTTGATTACTGCTTTGCACACTTTTTGGCATTCTCTCGATGAGCTTCAAGAGGTAGTCACCTGAAATGGTTTTCACTTCACAGGTGTGCCCTGTCAGGTTTAATAAGTGGGATTTCTTGCCTGATAAATGGGGTTGGGACCATCAGTTGTGTTGTGCAGAAGTATATATAGAATTAAATATTTTATAGTACTAAATATAATTCCACATGTGTTAATTCATAGTTCTGATGCCTTCAGTGTGAATCTACAATATTCATAGTCATGAAAATAAAGAAAACTCTTTGAATGAGAAGGTGTGTCCAAACTTTTGGTCTGTACTGTAATTATGAAATACACTTAAATATGTACTTAAATTCTACCTATGTCCAAAAAGCACTCTTAAATTCAGCTGCATTTAATATAAATTTTAACTATAGTACATTTTGATTTAATTGCAATTAGCATGCAGTTAAAGAAGTTCACTTCCAGAACAAAAATTGACAGATAATTTACTCAGCCCCTTGTCATCCAAGATCCATTTCTTTCTTCAGAAATAGTTTTTTGAGGAAAACATTTCAGGATTTCTCTCCATATAGTGGACTTCTATGGTGCCCCTGAGTTTGAACTTCCAAAATGCAGTTTAAATGCAGCTTCAAAGGCCTCTAAACGATCCCAGCCGAGGAAGAAGGGTTTTATCTAGCAAAACAATTGGTTATTTAAAAAAAAAAGTACTATATATACTTTTTAACCTCAAACGCTCATCTTGTCTAGCTCTGCGTGAACTCTGTGTATTTAGCTAGACAAGATGAGCGTTTGAAGTTTAAAAAGTATGTATACTGTAATTTTTTTTTTTAAATAAACCAATCATTTTACTAGATAAGATCGTTTAGAGCCCTTTGAAGCTGCATTTAAACTGCATTTTGTAAGTTCAAATTCGGGGGGCACCATAGAGGTCCACTATATGGAGAACATTCCTGAATTTTTTTCCCTCAAAAAACAATTTCTTTACGACTGAAGAAAGAAAGACATGACCATCTTGGATGACAAGGGGCTGAGTAAATCATCTGTCATTTTTTGTTCTGGAAGTGAACTTTTCCTTTATGTGGCCGAAAGCATTACACTCAGTACGCACTTATTTTTTTTTAAAGTATGTCATTTCCATAAAATTCTTCCCCTTTATTTTATGCGAATGCAAATTCTGTGCGTTTATTATTTTATGCAATGCAAATTGTCACTGCAACCTCTTTGTTCTTTTGCATGGGGGAAAAAATCCCTTCTTGTGACAGTTGTTGCTGTTGTTGTTGTTCTGCAACAAGTGATGGTAAGCAGAGCATAAAACCATTCTGGTGACTTCTGAGTAAACCTTGTAACTCAATTTGCTTCTAATGACGAAGACTGGGCAAAAATTTCATCCAGGGATTGTCACAAGGCTTGAGTTGCAGCCGACGCTTATTGTGGCTCTTTGTCATGAGGGACAAAGGGGTTTATGAAATCTGGCGTGAATTCTCCCTTTCCAATGAGATTTAGCCCTGGTTTTCGACCGGCTGTGCGTCCACTGATTCTTAGATGCACGTATATCTTGCTGAAAAGCCATATTCATTTAGTAGTGGATAAAAGGCATGATGTTGTTCTTTAAAACTCACTTCCAGAACAAAAAGTTTCAGATAATGTACTCAACCTCTTATCATCCAAGATGTTCATGTCTTTCTTTCTTCAGTCAGTAAAGAAATTGTTTTTTGAAGAAAGCATTTCAGGATTTCTCTCCATATAGTGGACTTCTATGGTGCCCCCGAGTTTGAACTTCCAAAATGCAGTTTAAATGCAGCTTCAAAGGGCTCTAAATGATCCCAGCCAAGGGTCTTATCTAGCGAAACAATTGGTTATTTTCAAAACAAATTGACAAATTATATACTTTTTAACCTCAAAGTTCAAACTTGGGGAGCACCATACATATGCATTATATGGTGAAAAAACCTGAAATATTTTCCTCAAATATGAAGAAAGAAAGAAAGACATTGACATCTTGGATGACAAGGGGGTGAATACATTACATTATCTGTACATTTTTCTTCTGAAAGTGAACTAATCCTTTAAAAGAAGAGTGGTAAAGTCCTGAGGACCGTAATTCCCGTTAAATTGAGAAAGATGTGTATCCAGTGTTAGGCCGTTTTCAAGCGGGGCATTAATTGTTTGCTTTGTTGCATTCTCCTGTTTGCATATTATTATGCAACTGTTTCTAACATTACTTATTCTCTTTGTTTAGGAAGATTTACTGGACTGACTGGGGAAATATGCCATGCATTGAATATGCCAACATGGACGGCTCTAATCGCAAAATAATTGCAGATACACACCTCTTCTGGCCCAATGGACTCACCATTGACTATGCTGGTCACCGTATGTACTGGGTGGATGCCAAACACCATGTAATTGAAAGAGCTGACCTGGATGGGAAGAACAGAAAGGCTGTCATCAGCCAAGGTAAAAAAAATGTTTAACCTGAAAGTCTTCTTTTATGCACTGCAAAAATGCTTTGCTTACTTAGATTTTTTTGTCTTGTTTCCAGCCAAAATATCAAAAAATTCTCAAATCAAGAAGGAATTTCTAGACAAGTAAAACATAATCTTATTTCAAGCAGACAACTAGATTATTTTGCTTACCCCGTTGGCAGAATATTTTGTTTGTTTCAAGCCAAAACTCACTTAATTTTGACTTATTTTTCTGAAAACAAGACCATTTTTACTTGATTTAAGAATTTTTAGATATTTTGCCTGGAAACAAGACAAACAAACCTAAGTAAGAAAAGCATTTTTGCAGTGTGCTCACCAAGGCTGCGTTTATTGGATCCAAATACAGTAAAAACTATAAAATTCTGAAATATTATTTCAAAATTAAACAACTGGTTTCAGTGCACGTATATTGTAAAATATAATTGATTCCAGTGAATTTTCAGCATCATTACTCCAGTCCCCAGTGTCACATGATCCTTCAGAAATCATTCTAATATAATTTTTTTGATTATTATTATCAATGTTGAAAACAGTTACACTTCATTTTTTTGTGGATTTTTTCAGGATTCTCTGATAAATGGAAGAAACAATATTTGTTTGAAATATATGTCTTTTGTAACATTATGAAAGTCCTTACTTTCACTTTTAATCAGTCGAACCTTTGAATGGTAATGCATCATGGTTTCCACAAAAATATTACTCATCAAAAATGGTTTTAAACATAATAAGAAATATTTCTTGAGCAGCAAATCAGTATATTGAACTGATTTTTGAAGGATCATGTGACACTTAAGACTGGAGTAATGATGCTGAAAATTCAGCTTTACATCAAATGAATAAATTACATTTTACAATTTATTCAATCTTAAAACACTTTTTTTAAATTGTGATAATATTCCACAATCAGGGTTGGGGAAAGTTACTTTTAAAAGTAATGCATTACAATATTGAGTTACTCCCTGAAAAAGTAACTAATTACGTTACTTAGTTACTTTTTATGGAAAGTAATGCACTGTTACTTTTGCGTTACTTTTGAAATCTGGGCAGGGCTTGTTTGTTTTTAATATAAAAAGTTCTATTTTTTGGCAAATATAAAAGCCGTTTCACACCAAAAGCCTTAAATGTTAGATTATCTTGAGTCACTTTTGCTTATTAGTATGGATAATTGGATCATCGAAGGTCGGCAGCAAAGACATCGGTTAATAAAATGGGATTAAATGCACAAAGGATATTTGTATTATTTAACATATTTAATAATCGCAGGTTTGTGTTAAATTTCACTGTTTTTATTCATTTTGAGGAATACTGTATCTGTTTTTTAGTGAGTGAGATGAATTAATGCAGAACTAAAGTAACATCTTACTCACAATTTCTCTCAACATGGGGACAGGAGAGCTTTTAATCAATAAATAGGGAAAAAGTAACTGGCGTTACTTATTTGAAAAAGTAACTCTTGTCAATTAAAAAGTAATGCGTTGCTTTACTAATTACTCGGAAAGAGTAATATTATGTAACTTGCGTTACTTGTAATGCATTACCCCCAACACTCTCCACAATATTACTACTTTTACTGTGTTTCTGATTAAATAAATGCAGCCTTTATGAAACACCAAAAAGCCTTCAACCTTAAAAAGCGTAAATATTCCAATTATTCCAATTGCTTTTAAAGTGCAGGTAAACTAACACATTTTGTAGTAATTATTTTAGGAAACATCTTATGGTCAAATTCTTTTAAAGCATAGCATATTAGTTCTATTATCAGTTCAGTTTTTCAGCAGCTGCACAGGTTTGCAAAGGTTAATTCGGTTGGTCTACTTTTTTTCTCTCTAGTGTTCTGTAGTATTTTAATCTTTTGTTCATATGGGATAAAGGAGTGTCTGATGAATAAATTCGGTTGTCTGTCTAATGTGTGATGGAGTGCAACCAGCGGTCTCTCTAAATGGCACACTAGAAAAGAAAGCCTAAACCTCAGGGTTTGCAGGAACAAAATACCTGTGCACCTGGGAAAGGTGGGGGAATATTTAGACCTGAAAACCGAGCTCTAAAAAAATCCAGCGCAGATTTGCTTACAGTGGTCAATGACAGATTTACTAGGGAGGGAGGCACCAGCATTATAAAAAAATCAGGGTGCACACACACGGAGAAAAGATATGTTGACTGGAAAAACAAGATCAAAAGTGAACGATGATTGAGATGACAAGAGAAAGGTACCAGCAAGGAGGGGGATGGCAGATGGCAGCGGAGCTGGAAACAAAAGATAAAAAAGAGACGAAAAAGGCAAACAAGCCGTCTAACTCCAACCTAGCCTTGCTTCTCTCACAAAGATAAGATCACAAAACAACCCCACGCTGTGTGTGTACACCTGGAGAAGGGTGAAAGGTGCAGAAAAGGCGGGAGATCCATGCATTGTGAGCTACACGCCTAGAGTCTGGCAGAACGCCAGGTTTAAAGCATAAGCACAGCAAAAAAATGCATGCTACTCTCTTAAAATGAAGCTCCTAAAAGGATTTTTCTTTCTACTTAAGGGGAGACACTGCAGGCGAAAACACTGTTTTTTTTCTTGCACCTATCAAGTTTGAGATTTTGGGCTTTTTGGTTTAGTGTTTTTTTTTTTTCAGACTAGTGGAAAGAAAACATCCAAAAGACACTGTTAAGTGTTTCTTTTATAGCACTTTATCTATTTGTTTCAGTAGATTTCAAATACAGTACAAAGTTTTCCCCTACACTGAGCCATAAATCTCCACTTCAGTAGCACTAACACACACCAAACTTGACATTTTTATTCCGGTCCATATTCTGAAGGTTTTTACAGAGGGATTTGTTCATATATAATTTGCTTGATTTTATACAACATTTTATTCCACCAAAAATGGTAAAAAATACATTGCTTTCTGTCTGTTCTAAGTATTTTCTAAATGATGACCAAATGAGATCCCCTCTGTAAAAACATTTGACTCTAATATGTCAAAAAAAATTAAACAGGAATTTTGAAACTGACTTCATCCAGTGTTTAGATTTTAGTACTAGAAATGTATGCAAATTAGCGCATATTTCATTAAATAATGCCTCAGTTGCATATTTAAACTTAACATTAAAAAAAAAACTTGTAATACAAAAAAAGTTTGTAATTATTAGTGTAATCAATTAACTGGGTAAGTAAGGTGATAACTATTAGTTAATTTCTTTTACCCTATTTACCTGCAGTGTCTCGCCTTAAAGAACCATTTTTATTCGTTTTATTACATTTTTTTTAAATCTGAAGAAAGAACCCTTTACTTGTTGTTAAGAGTTAAGAACCATTTTGAAACTTTTAGAACCTTTCAGTGAAAAGTTCTTAAAATAACTTTTTTTTGTCTGAAGAACATTTTAAAAGTCTTTTTGTACTATAAAGAACCTTTTGTAGTGTGGAAAGGTTCCATGGATGTTAAAGGTTCTTTTGTTGAACCATCAATGTCACTGAAAAAAAAATATTTTTCAAGAGTGTAGAGCAGAAAAGCAATGCCAAAAAAGAGGTTATACACCATCGCTCAAAAGTTTGCGATCAGTAAGATATTTAATGTTTTTTTAAAGACGTTTCGGTAACACTTTACAATAAAGTTGATCAAAAATACAGAAAAAAAAATCATATTTTGAAAAGATATAAAAAAGTTTTCTAACATTATACACTACTGTTCAAACATTTGGGGCCAGTAAATGATTAATCTTTCTTTTTTGTGTTAAATTAATAAAAAGTGAAAGCAAAGATTGTTAAAAATTTATATTTTGAATAAATTCTGTTCTTTTTAACTTGTTATTCATCAAAGAATCCCCACAGCTTAAAGAAATTTGGCAGCATAACTGTTTAATAATAAATAAATCAGCATATTGGAATGATTTCTGAAGGATCATGTGACATTTAAGACTGGAGTAACAGCTGATGAAAATTCAGCTTTGCATCACAAGAATAAATTGTATTTTAAAGTACATTACAATAAAAGCCATTTTGCAATATAATTTTTTTTTTCTGTATGTTTGATCGAATAAATGCAGCCTTGATGAGCATAAGAGACAAACTGCAAAAATGGTTTTCTTACTTAGATTTTTTTTTGCCCTGTTTCCAGCTAAAATATCAAAAAATTCTTAAATCAAGAAGAATTTTCTTGACGAGTAAAACTTATTTTCTTGTTTTCAGGAAAAAACAAATGAAAATTAGGTGAGTTTTTGCTTAGAACAACAAAATAATCTTATTTCAAACAGAAAACAAGATTATTTTTCTTACCCCATTGGCAGATTATTTTGCTTGTTGCAAGCAAAAACACACTTAATTTTGACTTGTTTTTACTGAAAACAAGACCAATTTTTTGACATTTTGGCTGGCAACAAGACAAAAAAAATCTAAGTAAGGACCATTTTTTGCAGTGCACAAACAGCGGCAGTATAGTAGATGCCTTTGTTCATGGCTTTCTATAAAAGTGCTTGCTTTAGCTGTTTTTTGAGAGGGTATTTCGATAGGATTGTTAGGAACATGTCTTAACCAGCTTCGAAAAATACATAAATGTCCCGACCATGTGCGGTGAACTCACCCTCCCCCGCTTCAGATTGACTGTTACTCGAGGGAAAGAGTTTCTAATCCCTGATGGATGGAAAGTAGCTAATTAGTGGTTTGAAAATAGTTTACCTCCGCCAGACTGCTTTATATACAAAGTTTGACGTTTTCATGTCTAATTTTATCCCGAAATCCCAATAGAACCTTGTGAAAAAGAAGTACACTTCAGCATACTTTTAGAAAGACTACTTTTTGCGGAAACAAAGTGTGAATGAAATGTTTTTGAGCACTTGCATTGTTGATTACAGGTAAATGTATTATAATTTAATTGTATATTACATGCAATTAGTCCTTAGAGTGCTTTTTTGACCCACTTAAGTAGGACTTAAGTACATATTTATATGTAATTCCATAGTAACTTTGTACTGACAAGCATTTGTGATAAACTATAATATACTTTAGTGTCATTTCTACTAAAACAACAGGTCATATATTTAAATAGATTGGTATTTACGCATTAAAAGATATTACCTTAAAATATAATATTGAAAAACACACTACAGTTAAAATTATCAAGTACTTTACATGTGCTTTAGTTTGTTAGTTGACATTAGAAAATAGTTTGGAACACAAGAAAAAGTAAACAATGGTTTTAAAATGCACTCTAAAGTACAACTTTGACAATTTTGCACAAGTTTAGCTGCTTAGGTATTAATAATGGTGGTCATTAGAGATAGACGCATGCTTGGCACATTCAGTGGGGTCACAGCTGTGTTTATGGAGTATTTTAACACAGCTTAGAATGCATCATAATCAAGGGCCGGAATTATCTGATTTATAATGACAATTAATAAACACCTTAGAGCAGCCAATCAGAGTCAAGAATTCTAGCATGCTTTGATCTAAATACATAAAACTTTGTTTTTGTGTGTGGTGAGAGAATGAGATGAAGAGATGTTGTGACGCTCTTTACTCAAGAAAACAGCTGCATTGAAAACAAACTTTATTTACCAACATAATTTGTTATCTGAACATAAAAGTTGTAGGTGTGACATTCATTAAAAATATAATAAGTGTAATTCTCACACTGCAAAAAATGCTTGGATTTTGTGTCTTGTTTCCAGTCCAAATATCTAAAAATTCTTAAATCAAGGATTCAGAAGTCCAAATTAAGTGCGTTTTTGCTTGAAACAAGCTAAATATTCTGCCACTGGGGTAAGAAAAATCATCTTGTTTTCTGTTTGAAATAAGATTTTTTTTGCTTACCCCATTAGCAGATTATTGTCCTTGTTCTAAGCAAAAACTCACTTCATTTTGACTTGTTTTTTCTTAACAAGTCAAGAAAGATATCTAAAAGGTATCTAAAAAAATCTTAAATCAAGAAGGATTTTCTGGATGAGTAAAAATGGTCTTGTTTTCAGAAAAAAACAAGTCAAAATCAAGTGTGTTTTTTTGCTTGAAACAAGCAAAATAATCTGCCAGTTGGGTAAGAAAAATAATCTTGTTTTTAGTTTGAAATAAGATTTTTTAGATTTTTTAGATATTTTGGCTGGAAACAAGACAAAAAAAAACTTACGTGAGAAAAGCATTTTTTTTGCAGTGCACTCTTGAACATATGTGAGGATAATACACTGCAAAAAAATGCTTTTCTTACTTAGATTTTGTTTCTTGTTTTCAGCCAAAATATCTAAAAATTCTTAAATCAAGAAGGATTTTCTAGACAAGTAAAAATGGTCTTGTTTTCAGAAAAAAACAAGTCAAAATTAAGTGCATTTTTGCTTGAAACCAGCTAAGTAATCTGCCAATGTGGTAAGAAAAGTAATCTTGTTTTCTGTTTGAAATAAGACATTTTTTGCTTACCCCATTGGCTTGTTCTAAGCAAAAACTCACTTAATTTTGACTTGTTTTTTTCTGAAAACAAGACCATTTGTGACCCTGGACCACAAAACCAGTCATAAGGTTAAATTTTCCAAAACTGAGATACATACATCATATGAAAGCTCAATAGATACGCTTTCTATTGATATATGTTTTGTTAGGATAGGACAATATTTGGCCGAGATACGTCTATTTGAAAATCTGGAATCTGAGGGTGCAAAAAAATCTAAATACTAAGAAAATCACCTTTAAAGTTGTCCAAATTAAGTTCTTAACAATGCATATTACTAATCAAATTACATTTTGATATATTTATAGTAGGAATTTTACAAAAAATCTTCATGGAACATGATCTTTACTTAATTTCCTAATGATTTTTGGCATAAAAGAAAAATCAATAATTTTGACCCATGCAATGTATTTTTGGCTACAGCTACAAATATACCCCAGCGACTTAAGACTGGTTTTGTGGTCCAGGGTCACATTTTTACTTGTCTAGAAAATCCTTCTTGATTTAAGAATTTTTAGATATTTTGGCTGGAAACAAGAAACAAAATCTAAGTAAGAAAAGCATTTTTAGCAGTCAACTTTAGTCTCATCTGAGACTGAGACCAGTACTCCAGCGCTGCAGCACATGGGAAAAATCATTCAGCTTTCTACAGTTTATACTGTGCCTGAGCCGAAACCAACAAAATACTGGAAGTCAGTCACCTTTGTGTAAAACGGTTATGTCTTTAGGCTTTTACGGCTTGAGCTTTGGACTGCTGTCATTAATCATTATGCTTTACACTATAAAAATATGCGTTTTAGAGTGCAGATGCTAAATATATCTGTGAACCTTTCCCTCTGCCAGGTCTTCCACATCCTTTTGCCATCACGGTGTTTGAAGACAGTCTGTACTGGACCGACTGGCACACCAAGAGCATCAACAGTGCAAACAAGTTTACTGGCAAGAACCAAGAGGTCATCCGAAACAAGCTGCATTTTCCCATGGACATCCACACCCTACACCCACAGAGACAACCTGCAGGTCAACTAACCGTAATAGTATATAATGTTTACAAATGCAAATCAAATTTAACTAAATGCCACCCAGACTCATTGGAAAAACATGCCTTTACCTACATTGCTACAAAACTCTCTCTTGCACACACGCACATACACACAGACATATAACTCACTGCAGTTTCCGTCTGAAATAAACACTAGTAGCAGTAAAACGCCAACAGCTTTTATTCCTTTTCACACAAATTATGATTAATAAAGTCTTATTTTCACTCAATTCCTTGCACTATACTATGTTTTGACCTTAAAAAAACTCAAAACACCATAAAACAGCTCTATATTTAGATTTTCTGAAACAGTAAACTTGCTTGATAGCGCACCCGGTGCAACATTGCACTTGAGATGCAGCACATTTGGATACGAGTTCAGTGAAACACCAGTCACTATTAAAGAGCTTAAAAACTTGTAGAAGAAATGGCATGGCTGCTTCAGCATTTTGTTTTTATTTCACGTTTGCTTTTATTAACACTTTATTTAGGTTTAATGGTTAAGTGTAGATTGTACATTATTTTCAAACGTGATAAATTATTAACTTTATCTTCAAAACATGCAAGCAACATTGGAATATAATTTTATACAGTGTTCCCATTGGTCCTTGAAATCCTTTTGGACTAGCTTGCTTGATTTCCGTTAGTTACAAGCATTTACATGTTAATGTTAAGTGTTTCCCACATTAGGTACCTTGTGCTGTACGTTGCCATGAAGTTTACATGCACACAAAACTACTACGTTGGTACCTCAACGTTTCACAGAACATAAACATTTGTGATAATCTGTTGGCCAAATATTTTATTTAATGTAATGTTGAATTGCTTTGCTTGTTAAGATAATTGCACTGCAAAAATGCTTTTCTTACTTTGATTTTTTGTCTTGTTTCCAGAAATAATCTGGCACTAGGGTAAGCAAAAAAAAAGATTATTTTGCTTGTTTCAAGCAAAAACTTACTTAATTTTGATTTTTTTTTTTTCTGAAAACAAGACAATAATTTTTACTCCTTCATTATTTTAAATATATTTTTTTTAGATATTTTGGCTGCAAACAAAACAAAAAATCTAAGTAAGAAAAACATTTTTTGCAGTGCATGTAAACCCATGAGGCAAGAAAAACTTTCTTAAAAGTTACATGATCCTAAGCTCCTTTCAATAAAATCCATGCAAAAGTTAATATAAGATCATTTTAGACGACGTTATAGGATGTACCGAATATTCTTCAGTTTTATGCAAAACAGAAATGCGAAAAATAGAATTTCAGATTATTTTTTTGCATAGTTGTGTTTGACGCATGAAAACTGTAACAATGTATTCTACAAGGTAACACAATGTAACCTTGCTCTCACTTGAAATGTGTCCCCACATTAGGTCCTTAAATTTGAAGTTAACCAAGGTGTGGGAACCCTGTTAACTAAATGCCACCCAGACTCATTGGAAAAACATGCCTTTACCTACATTGCTACAAAACTCTCTCTTGTGCACACACACACACACACACACACACACACACACACACACACACACACACACACACATATATATATATATATAACTCACTACAGTTTCCTTTTGAAATGAACACTAGTAGCAGTAAAACACTGACAGCTTTCGTTCATTTTTACACGAATTATGATTACTGGGGAAGATTATAGATTATTAAAGGCTTATTACCTCAAAACCAGAGGTGGGTAGAGTACCCAAAATCTGTACTCAAGTAAAAGTACAAGTACTTATGGAAATATTTACTCAAGTATGAGTAAAAGTAACAATCTTAATAGTTACTTGAGTAAGAGTAAAAAAAGTATCCGATGGAAAAAGTACTCAAGTAGCTAGTTACTAGTTACTTCTGATCTGATTGATATGAATTGAAAACCCTGAATTTCAAACTGTTTGGAAAGCTTCCGCACACCTCTCCTTGAAAACATAGGCTGAAGTAAGGTGTACATATATATATATATATATAGGGCTCGCAAAATTTTTGGTAGCCCGAAAATTAATTTAACTAGCCCAAATAAAAAAACAAACAAAAAAAGACCTTTTTTTAAATATAGAAAATCAGATAGGAGTCTAATCAAAAATGTTTTTAATACACGGATATAAACAAATATCAAGGAAGTAATTTTATTTCATTATATTTATTTCATTTAGTGTGTCTGCAGAATTTTTAAATATTAATTTAAAGCAATTCATAACCATTTTTAAGATCTGCAAAAGTAAAATAAACAATATGGGATTGGACAATGTAAAATAGAAAATTAAGCCATAAAATGGCATGATTTAAAATTCAGATACAGTTTCACACAAAAACAAAATATGTTACACTATGGCATTTCATCCTTTATAACATTAAAAGGGATACATTGAGTTTATAATTTATTACATTTATTTAAAACATAAATATTACTGTACTTGTTTAGATTTTTAGAAGGCACCTTTAACTTTTTTACATTCTACATTTACAACTCTGTGTTTGCTGCATAAAAACATGGGTCGATAATTGCAATCATTTGACCATAAACAGCTGAAAAAAATGTATTGGAAATGAAAAATTCATTCTCTGTCATGAGGGGGCGCTTTAGGAGCGCTGAAATATTACGGTTTCCATAGTAACAGCTGTACACAAACCAGCATTAACGCAGTTTTATCAGACATGAAATGAAAATTCCAACGACACGTTTCTGAGGACAGTAACGGAGGAACGCCATCAAATGTAGTGAAGTAAAAGTAAAGTTTTTTCACTATAAATGTACTTGAGTAAGAGTAAAAGTACCTATCTTTAAATATACTCTAAAAATACTAGTTACCCCAAAAATTTACTCAAGTAAATGTAACGAAGTTAATGTAATTCGTTACTAGCCACCTCTGCTCAAAACATTTAAATCCAGCTCCGTATTTGGCTTTTCTGACATAGTAAACTTGCTCGATGGTGCACCCGGTGCAACATTGCACATGAGGTGCAGCACAATTGGATACAAGTTCACTATAAAAGAGCTCAAAAACTTCTAGAAGAAATGGCATGGCTGCTTCAGGAATTCGTTTTTATTTTTTGTTTGCTTTTATTAACACCCTGTTAGGTTTAATTTAACGTTTCGTGTAGGTTGTACATTTTTTTTTAACGCAATAATCTTGGACATTTAATTTTCGAACTGGCACGATATGTACAACTAATGTAATAAAACATTGCCAGATCCATGTTCGTTTGTTTTGGACAAAATTGAACACACTTTTAGCGCCACCAACTGGACGTTTTACTTTGAAGTTGTTGCAAAATATGCAAAAAAACCAATGTACTACAATTTTGTAGCTCATATTTTTAGTTAGGGTTTTCCACTGAGCCTAGGTTGAGTAAATGGTGTACATTTTTAAAAGCATTATTCATTTTTTTTCTCTTGTTATATTTAGGTGGGAGAAATCGCTGTGGGAGCAATAATGGAGGATGCAGTCATCTTTGTCTTCCAAGCAATAAGACCTACACCTGTGCGTGTCCTACAGGCTTTAAAAAGGTGGACCACTATAACTGTGCCCAGAGTGAGTACTGCGTGCCTTGATTTATATTTATCCTCCTTTCGTGCTGCAACAATATCCCTACACCTTAAGGGTACAGTAACACAAGAAGTGCAATACAAACTTCCAGAAAGTGATTGTGTGCATCTTTGTGTCGGTATCACGAGGAGCCATTCGCGTTCTGGGTAACTGACAGAAATGAAATTTCAGCATTGCTTAAGAAAAATTAAAAAAATTGTGCTTTTATGGATACAACAGCTTGTTTTACCCTTTAAGATACAACTTATCTATCCATAAAAGTGCATATTAGTACCTTTATAAAACT
Source organism: Garra rufa (assembly GCF_049309525.1). Lineage (NCBI taxonomy): Eukaryota > Metazoa > Chordata > Actinopteri > Cypriniformes > Cyprinidae > Garra > Garra rufa. Next base: position 4,040,717 of record NC_133363.1, on the reverse strand, counting down.
TTTTGGGAAAAGTGAAATATTCAGGGCAACATGATGCATTCAGATTTTTGTCGTCATAATAATTAGCAATTAATGTCTTAATAGCTGTAATAAGTAACACTACTTTTTGTCAGTTTGGATTTGTTTGTTTACTAAATGCAAAATGCCTCATGCCAAGACAGCATATTTTTTGTTCAGCAAATTAATTAATTTGTAATGCATGCTGGGATACTATAAACCCTTAACATGTGTTTTATGTAGTTTCAAGAAAATTGCATTTAAGAATTAAGGGGAGACCCTGCAGGCAAAAACACCTGTCAAGTATGAGATTTTGGGCTTTTTGGTGTTTCATACAGTGTTTTTTCAGAGTACTGGAAAGAAAACACCCAAAAGACACTGTAAAGTGTTTGTTTTATAGCACTTTATCTATTTGTGTCAATAGATTTCAATGACAGTACATATTTTTAAAGGCCGTTTTTTCTCCTACACTGAGCCATAAATCTCCACTTCAGTAACACTTACACACACCAGACTTTACATTTTTATTCCTGTCTATATCCTGAAGGTTTTTACAAAGGGATTTGTTCATATATGATTTGCTTAATTTTATACAACATTTTATTCCCCCAAAAATGGTAAAAAATTCCTTGCTTTCTGTCTGTTCTAAGTATTTTCTGAATTATGGAGTGACCAAATGAGATCCCCTCTATAAAAACATTTGACTCTAATATGTCATAAAAATTAAACAAGAATTTTGAAACTGACTTCATCCAGTGTTTAGATTTTTGTACTAGAAATGAATGCAAATTAGTGCATATTTCATTAAATAATGCTTCATTTGCATATTTACACAACATTTTAGAAAACTTGTAATACAAAAAATGTTTGCAATTATCAATGTAATCAATCAACTGTGTAAGTAAGGGGATAACTATTAATTATCTAGTAATATTAACTAGTAATTTTTTTTTACCCTATTCACCTGCAGTGTCTCGCCTTAAAAGTTTTCGTAAACTGGAAAAAGTGTAGTTGCATTTATTACATTGTAGTAATATACATCCTTAATGTATTATTATGATCTGATACATGTTCGTAATCGATAATTGCAGCTTCTCTCTTTATCATTTGACTGTCCTTGTTTATAATTTCTTAAAAAATGAAAACCACCACAAATGTAAATAATGTTATAAACAAATTCCTTCTATAATAATGTAACTTCTGGCTTTGTGACATGCATGTTTGTTTGTACTTATGAATTTCTTAAATCTGGAGAACTGACAGGAGACCTTTGGTCTTTGATCAGGTCTTGACAAGTTCCTGCTTTTTGCCCGAAGGACGGACATCCGTCGAATCAGCTTTGACAATGAAGACAAGCTGGACGACGTCATTCCACTGGCTGATATTCGAAACGCTGTGGCCCTGGACTGGGACTCCAGTGAGCGTTATATATACTGGACTGATGTCACCACTGATTCCATCAACAGAGCGAAATGGGATGGAAGCAAACAGGAGGTTAGCAGGAATTTAGCCTTAGACGCAAAGATCAGATTTTGAGATCAGATGAACACTGCTGGGCAGCTTCAAAAAAAAAAAAAAAATCTGTTTTAAAAAATAATTTATATACACTTCTGGTAAAATGTTTGAAATTAAGATTTTGTGATGTGATTTTAAGAACTTGACAAGGCTGCATTTATTTGATCAAACACACAGTAAAAACAACAATATGATGAAATATTATTAGAATTTAAAAGAAATGCTTGCTATGTGAATATATGTTAAAATTGATTTTATTCCTGTGATCAAAGCTGAATTTTCAGCATCATTACTCCAGTCTTCAGTGTCACATGATCCATCAAAGTCATTCAATATGCTGATTTGCTGCTCAACATTTATTATTGTTGTCAACTTAATAATTTCATAGAAACTGAAACTATTTTCTTTCATTTTCTTCGAAAGTTCAAAAGAACAGCTTTTGTTTGAAATATATATTTTTGCAACATTATAAATGTTTTAACTGTCACTTTTTAGGAATTTCATGCATCCTTTCTGAATAAAAATATTCTTTTTTTTATTTTTTTATTTTTTTAACCATACCCGTAATTTTTTAAAGGTATGTTTATCACAGTTTTCTTTAAAATATGAAGCAGAACAACGGTTCTCAACATTGGTAATAATCATAAATGTTTCTTCAGCAGTAAATATAAATATAAAAATGTCTTTTCTATGACTTTTTATCAATTTAACACATCCTTGGTAAATAAAAGTATTAATTTCTTTTTTTTTTTTTTAAACAAAATAATAAGATGGTAGTTTATATTGTTACAAAAGATTTCTATTTTAAATAAACGCTGTTCTTTTCAACTTTTTATTTGTTAAAGAATCCTGGAAAAAAGAAAATCACAGGTTGCAATAAAATATTAAGCAGCGCAACTGTTTTCAACATTGATAAAAAATCTGCATATTAGAATGATTTCTGACGGATCATATGACACTGAAGACTGGAGTAATCATGCTGAAAATCAGTGTTGTTTTCGTCAACAATGACGATGACGAAATCATTTCGTTGACGCCACTTTTTTTCATGACGATAACGAGACGTTGACGAGATAAAATTGGCTCGTTGATGACTAAAACATGACGAGACGTGTGTGAGTTTTCGTTGACGAGACGAGAATAAACGAAAATGTTAGTGGATGGTCCGTCAGACGTTTAAAATGCATGACATTTCTGCTTATTGTGCATGCCAATTAAAACCTAAAAATATCTGACGCTATGGCAAGCCGTTTTAGCATTAAATACTCTTTGCTATACTAGTATGGCAAGCCGTTTTAGCATTCCATCCTTGTTTGTCTTTTATGTTCTAAAACATTCCTTCATTATTGTAATTATTAGTGAAAATAGTCGATCCGGAAGCTCACATTGTGTTGAACTATAGATCTGCTATTTTCAGAACTTATAAGTGACACTACCCAACAGCAAAATACTTACTGACCTACATTAATTTGTTAAAAGACTACTTTTTTTCCCTTTTTTTGACTAAAACTAGACTAAAACCTTTTTGACTTTTCGTCGACTAAAATTGGACTAAAACTATCACATATAGAAGTGACTAAAATTTGACTAAAACTAATAACCATTTTAGTCCATAAGACTAAGACTAAATCTAGGATGGTTGTCAAAAACAACACTGCTGAAAATTCAGCTTTGATCACAGTAATAAATTACAGTTTTACATATAGTCACATAGAAAGTGGTTATTTTAAATTGTAAAAATATTTCACATTTTTACAGTTTTTACTGTATTTTTAATCAAATGAATGCAGCTGTTATGAGCATGAGAGACGTGAGATTTTTTTTTGTCATCTTAATAAATAAAAAAAAATAAAATAAAATATAGAATATAAAATGTAACCGAATTGAATAATTAGGGAGCAAATGTAAATAACAAATGAAAAAACACAAATTCTATGTGTAAGTACTCATAATACATTATTAAATCTGCTTATAGTTAATCTGTTGCTCTTGCCTTTGATTAGGTCTGTTCATGCAACTGCTGTTAAGTGTCTAATGTATGAATAATGCATGTTTTGGTATACAGTATTATAGCGAGATATGTAAAATACTGACCCCTGGAGAACAAACTAGCAAAAACAAAAAAATCCTCTCTTATATACGGTATTAGGGTGGCTGTGATGTATTGTCATGGACTTTGACAAATTATATTCATGTTGCTTACAGGTTGTGGTTGACACCAGTTTGGAAAGTCCTGCGGGTCTAGCTATCGACTGGCTTACACATAAACTATACTGGACTGATGCAGGTACTAATCTGTCATTACTTCATCTTTCAGATCTTTAGCATCAGATCTAAGCTTTGTACCTCTTTTTAATCTTTTCATTTAATTTTCACTGTTTGAGTTGATTCAGGACCAAGTGCACACTACAAGACAAATACTTGTTTTCAATTTTTGCTTCTCATTTGCCGTCTTTTTGTAATTTCATTCTTGCAATCGGATGCAGATAATATTAGTGCAGCTACTCTGCAGTCTGGAGTTTCATGCCAACTAGATTTTTTCATTTTTTCCAATGTTATTTAGAAAAGACTTGTTTTCGTAACTCTTCTAGGCACAGATCGGATTGAAGTTTCAAACACTGATGGAAGCATGCGCACAGTTCTGATCTGGGAGAATCTGGACCGTCCGCGAGACATTGTCGTTGACCCGATCGGAGGGTAGGTCACATACTGTTCAATATGCAGTGTTATACAGTGTTCTCCACAAATGCAAATGGTTATATATGGCTTATGTGTGTCCACATATATATACACACACCCCTTTCTGTCTATATACTAAGGCTTTTGGTCCCATCTGACCATCAAACCCAGTCTTATTGATAGTGGGAATGTAATTTTGACTTTTTGACTTTTGACTTTGTCAAAATTATAACATATTAACTCATTATGAGATAAAGTAAAAAAATAATGAGATCAAAGTTAGAACTTGGTGTCAAATTATGACACCAAGTTATAATAATGAGATCAAAAAATAAAATGTATATAAATAGTATTTTTTTTTTGTCTTTTTTATTTCATAATTTCAATTTAGTATTTAATCATTTTGGCTTTTTATCTCATAATTATTATTTATGACTTAATGTGTGAAAATATTGACGGTCATTTCAATTTGGTACGTCATGATTTTCTAAATTATAGCGTATTAAGTCATAATTATAAAATAATGTCGAAATTATGAGATAAAGTCCTAATTGTGAGATAAAAAATTTGCAATTGTGACTTTAAAAGTCTTATTTTGATATAATTCTTAAAAGCACTTATTTTGACTTTATCTCATAATTATGACATCATTTTGACTAAGTGAAAAAAGTTGAAATTACAAGATAAAGTCCTAATTATGAGATAAAAAATTTGCAATTGTGAATTGTGACACTAAGTCGAAGTTATGACACCGGGTTATAGGAATGAGATTTAAAAAAAAATTTGATAAATAGTATTTTTTTTCTTTTTTTCATAATTTCAATTTAGTATTTCATAATTTTGACATTTTTATCTCATAATTAGAACTTCTCATTTTGACTTTCTCATAATTACTTATTTATGACTTAATATGTGAAAATATTGATGGTCATTTCAATTTAGTATGTCATGATTTTCTAAATTATAGCGTATTAAGTCATAATTATAAGATAAAGTCGAAATTATGAGATAAAAAATTTGCAATTGTGACTTTAAAAGTCTTATTTTGATATAATTCTTAAAAGCACTTATTTTGACTTTATCTCATAATTATGACTTTAATTGAATTCTGACAGTCGTTTTAATTTAGTATGTCATCATTTTGACTAATTAAGAAAAGTTGAAATTATAAGATAAAGTTCTAATTATGAGATAAAAAAAATTTAATTGTGACTTTAAAGTCGAAATTTACACTAAGTCGAAGTTATGACACCAGGTTATAGGAATGAGATTTAAAAAAAATATTTAAATAGTATTTTTTTATTTTTTTCATTTCAGAATTTCAACTTAGTGTGTCGTAATTTTCGCTTACAACTTTAAACTTCTCATTGTGACTTTCTCACAATTACTTATTATTTATGACATAATATGTGAAAATGGCCACTATCAACAACGTTGCTGATTTCCAGATTTGTGCAACTCAACACTATTGTGTCAACAGCCTTTTGATGCACATCACATTTTAGTCTATTTACCAAAGGTGTTAATCCAAATGGAGAATGCTGTATTGACAATTTGCCAGTAGCAGCAGCATCTGTTGAGGTTCACACTGTTTTATAAAGAAATAATAAATAACTGTATTTGTTTTGCCTCACCACAGATTCATGTACTGGACTGACTGGGGTGCCAATCCTAAGATTGAGCGCGCTGGAATGGACGCCTCCAACCGTACAGTTATCATCTCAACGAACCTGACTTGGCCTAATGGACTGGCAATCGACTATAGCACTGAGCGGCTGTACTGGGCCGATGCTAGCATTAAGACTATTGAGTATGGCAACTTCGATGGATCAGGCAGACAGGTAGACATGAGTGTGTGTGGTGTTATTTAAATTGGCTTGGAGTTTGTTCTTTCTCAGGTTAAACTTTCATTCCTTCTTCTCCATTGAAGGTGTTGATTGGCAGTCAGTTGCCTCATCCGTTTGGGTTGACGCTCCATGAAGACAGAATCTACTGGACAGATTGGCAATCCAAGAGCATACAAAGTGCTGACAAACTGACTGGTTTGGATCGAAGAACGCTGGCAGAAAACCTTGAAAACCTCATGGACATTCACATGTTCCACCATCACAGAACTACAGGTAAAATATCACCGTAGACTGTCTCTATTATGTATCAATGATACTGGTACCAAATATACTGTCAAAAGTTTGGACATTGTAGCTTTGTCAGTATAGCCACTCTTTATAACTTTTGGGTGTTTTTCCAACCAAAATCTTGAGATTGCATCCTAGGTGCATTGCTTTACCTTCACTATCTAGTTCATTAAAGAAAGAAAAGGCTAATTTTAAATATTTAAGCCTTACACCATGTCCTAACTAGACTAATCATGTTGAATATGCAACTCTAGTGTACTTTAAATCTTAAATGTGTATTTTTAACAATTGCACTTGTAGATAATATATCAGAGAAATAAAAGATCACTTTTATAACACACTTTTAAAAATTGCACTTTGTAATAATGTCAGATTAACTTTTACTTTAAAGTACATATGTGACCCTGGACCACAAAACCAGTCATAAGGTTAAATTTTACAAAACTGAGATATATACATCAATAAATAAGCTTTCTATTGATGTATAGTTTGTTAGGATAGGACAATATTTGGCCGAGATACATCTATTTGAAAATCTGGAATCTGAGGGGGCAAAAAAATCTAAATACTGAGAAAATCACCTTTAAAGTTGTCCAAATTAAGTTCTTAACAATGCATATTACTAATCAAAAATTACATTTTGATAGGTTTACAGTAGGAATTTTACAAAAAATCTTAATGTAACATGATCTTTACTTAATTTCCTGATGATTTTTGACATAAAAGAAAAATCAATAATTTTGACCCATACATTGTATTTTTGGCTATTGCTACAAATATACCCCAGCGACTTAAGACTGGTTTTGTGGTCCAGGGTCACATATAAATCTTTTGTTGTGCTTTAAAAAAGTACACTTATTTTGATGTGTTGACTAACGTAAAGGCATAATTATAAGATAAAAGTTGAGATTATAACACTAAGTAATAATTATGACATTTAAAAGGAATCAAAACGGATCTCTTTATATCAATTTTGACTTTGTATTTCAAGATGGTGACTTTTTTTCTCATAATTAGAATTTATCTCATTTTGACGTTCTTATAATTCTAACTTAATTTGTATATTTTGACAGTTTTTTCAATTTAGTATATCATAATTTTAACTTTTTTAACATATATTAAGTTGAAATTGTCACTTTAGAAGTCAAAATTGCCATACTAAGTCAAAGTTATGACACTAAATTAAAATTATGAGATTTAAAAAATTATATAAATAGTATTTTATATTTTATTTCAAAATTTTGACCATGATTTTATCAGATTTGGGCTTTATCTCAAAATTATGACTTAATATGTGAAAATTTAGACAGTTGTTTAAGTTTATTAGGTCATCATTTTAATATAACATTAACTCATAATTGAGATAAAGTCCTGATTATAAGATAAAAAGTTGAACTTAAAAATAAAAATTGACATACTAAGTCGAAGTTATGACACTAACCCCCGGTTTCAATGACAAGGCTTTAGCCTAGTTCCAGACTAAAATGTAAGCTGTTTCAATTAAAAGAAACTTGCACTTATTGATCTTAAAATATATCAATGCCTTTGTCTCAGGATGGACACCAGTAAAGTTTTTTTTCTTTTCGTTAAAATTGTCCTAATTGAACTATGGCCTAATCCTGGCTTAGTCTAAACCCTGTCTGTGAAACCAGGCCTAAATTATAAAGATGCACTTAAGTCCTACTTCAGTGGGTAAAAGAACACTCTAAAAGAGTTCAGCTAATTGCATTTTATGTAAATTTTAATTATAATAAATTATTAAATTGTAATTAAATTGTATATTGTAAATTAATGCTTTTAAGTGTCCCAAAACATTACTTTTAGATTGCACTTAAGTATATTCTTTTAAAGCATGTTATTTTCATAATTTATCTATTCAATTGAATTTTCAATGTTCAATTGAAAATATATCTGTGTAAGGGTTTCGTTTAGAATCTAAAAGTTTCAAAAGGGTTCCCCTAAGAACCTTTTAGTAAAGCGCTCTTAAAAGAATCACTTTTTCTTAGTGCAAAGAACATTTTAATAATTTAAAGAAACTTTTGTGCCATTAAAAGTTTCCGTGTGAGTTAAAGGTTCTATATGGAACCATTGATGCCAATGCAGAACCTTTTATTTTTCAAGAGAGTAAATAAGAATTTCCGTTGTATATTCGACACATCAAATTAGAACAATGCCTTTGATTTGTCCAGTATGCAATCATTTAAACACGTAATTCATTTTGAAGTTAGCTTCTTAGCTCTTCTGCTTTCTCCTGTTGACAACTGAAATTCACACGCATGCCTAGCAGATACGAGTTAAAGAGGAATGTGGGTCTCTGTCGTATCCGATGTCTTGGGTTTTCAGACGGAGGATTAAGGCCAATGGTAACTGATCTTCAGTCTGGAGTCTCATTGGTGTATCATGATCTACCGAGACACCCAGAGGCCTCTTATCTGTTACATCTGATTGAACGGCCATTTCTAGCCTCCTCTCTTTCTCACCTGTCTCCACTCTTTCTGCTTTCTGTCTAAAGTCCAGACGCCCTGTTTGGTGAATAATGGCGGCTGCAGTCACCTCTGCCTCCTGGCTCCTGCTCCCAAAGGCTCAAGCTGTGCGTGTCCCACTGGTATCAACCTACAGGCGGACGGCAAGACTTGCACTCACGGTAATGCCCATAATCCCATGCTTCTCTGTCCGTCTCGAATATCTAAAGAACCAGCAATAACTTCTCATTCACTAGCCATTACGCCACAATTGACTTGAAATTTAATGAAACGGCCGCAGGTGTTTTTTGCTTTTGGGATTCCAGGTGACAGTTCAGTCCGTGGTTATTGTTGCAAGGGCAGATCTTTGAAATCTGAGGCTCGTTTTGAGTCGCCTCGGGGGTTTAGGGGTCGCCGTAATGATGTGTCAGTGCTGATGATGTCATGAAGGTGAGAGTCATCGCCTGACAGCCATTCAGTTTGCTTTCCAGTGGAATTCAGTGGGGGATTTGTCTCTTTTGCTCACTTAATTGCTCAGGGGTGGGAAACTCTGGCCCTAAGGGGATATTTAGTCTTAATGCGTTTTGATAATGCAAATAGTTATGTGATTGACAAAGGCTATTTACACTAGCTCCACCCACCAAAATTACAAAAGAAACCATGAGGTTAACTGGGTCAGTGGCGTGGACAGGAAAGTGCTGGTGTTCAGTAATATGATATAATGTGGGAATGAACATGCATGGCATTGTTTAAAATCAGGGTACTTCAAAATACTATAAATAATTGTAGATGCTTATTATGAATCGTTTAGACTTCTAGAATGCATTTTTAGAATGCATCGTTTTCACCAACAGGTTAAACTGAACAATACTGGCATAATTATGAGATCAAAAAGTTGAGATTATGACTGTTATAATTATACAATTTAAAAGAAATCAAAATGGATATATCCTTTTTATCGCAATTTGCATTTAGTATTTTAAAAGTTTGACTTTTTATCTCATAATTAGAACTTAGAACTCTCATTTTATCTTTATCTCATATTTATGACTGTTTTGATTGTTTCAATTTAGTAACACACCATTTTGACCTTTTGACTTTGTCAAAGTTATAACTAATTATAATAAATTTGACTGTAAAAATGAGATAAAAGTTCAAATTGACATACTAAGTCAAGGTGTGACACCAAGTTATAATTATGAGATTCAAGTTTTGCCTTTTTATTTCCGAATTTCAACTTAGTATGTCGTAATTTTGTCTTTCATTTTCTTCTCATTTTGACTTTCTCACCATTACATGACGTAATATGTGAAAATTTTGACAGCCATTTCAATTTAGTATGTCATAATTTTCTAAATTATAGTGTATTAAATCATAATTATGGGATATTCAAGATATGACATTCAAGATATGACTCTAAATTATAATTATGAGATTATATATATATATAAATAGTATTTTTTTCTTTTGTTTCATAATTTCAATTTTCAGAATTTTGACTTTTACTTAACACACTATAATTGATTTATGGCACCAAGTATATATTTAAATCTCATACTTAGAACTTAGTGTCATAATTTTTGACTCTTAAAGTCACAGTTTCAACTTTTTATCTCAGAATTTTGACTTTCTCATATGAGTTATGTTATAATTTTGACAGTCAAAATTTTGACATACTAAATTTAAACGATTGTCAACATTCACATTAAGTGATAATTATGAGAGAAAATTAAAAAAAGTTGTCAAACACATTAAGTCAAAATTATGACAAAAAGTTATCAACAATATACAAGTAAAAAAAAAAAAATCCATGTCAAACCATTTCCTAAAAAGGTTTGAGTGATCAAGTTGCAGTCTGTCTAGAATGCATCTCGGAAAGACTTTTACGCTTTGACTTTTCTTGAATGGATGGCTATCCGATGAGTGAAAAGGCATGAAGCAGACTAGCATATTGTCCTTTTTGGAGCTTGTAAATATACGTCACCTTTCATTTTTGTTGTATGGGGGAAAAAAGCAGCTCTCCACATAAAGGCACCTTTTGTGTCTCACAGAATGAAGAATATAATATGGGTTTGGAACGTCATGAGGGAGAGTCACTACCTGTGTTTACATCCATGCATTTTTGTGTGAATTTTAGGATATTGCGTTAGAAAAAATGGATGGAAATCGTAAAATAGGATTTAAATAGTAAAAAAAAAGTAAATAAATATAAAAATGGTAAATGAAAACTGGTTTACTGAATACATTTTTTGCATTTCATCAGTGCGCTCGGGTGGAACTAATTTATTATGTAGGAAAAAATCTCAGGCTTATGACAGCCCATTTCCGCCACTAGATAAAAAAAGAAGGTAATTCTGACTTTTTTCTTGCAATTGCAAATTTACATCGAACCTTTTTCTCAGAACTGTGAGATATAAATGCACAATTGCGAGTTATAAAGTCAGAATTGCGAGATATAAAGTCAGAATAGCCGAATATAAATACATAATTGTGAGAAATAAAGTGAGATATAAACTTGCAATTCTGACTTTTTCTTTCTCGCAATTGCGACTTTACATCTCGTAATTCTGACTTTTTTTTTTCTCAGAACTGTGAGATATACACGCACTATTTCGAGTTATAAAGTCTGAATTGCTAGATATAAAGTCCAGTTCTGAGGAGAAAAAAAGACGAGCAAGTTTATGTCTCGGAATTCAGACTTTATTTCTCAGAATTGAGTTTATATCTCGGAATTCAGACTTTATTTCTCAGAATTGAGTTTATATCTTGGATTCTGACTTTATTTCTCAGAATTGAGTTTATGTCTCTGAATTCTGACTTCATTTCTCAGAATTGAGTTTATATCTCGGAATTCAGACTTTATTTCTCAGAATTGAGTTTATATCTCGGAATTCTGACTTTATTTCTCAGAATTGAGTTTATATCTCGGAATTCTGACTTCATTTCTCAGAATTGAGTTTATATCTCGGAATTCAGACTTTATTTCTCAGAATTGAGTTTATATCTCGGAATTCAGGCTTTATTTCTCAGAATTGAGTTTATATCTCGGAATTCTGACTTTATTTCTCAGAATTGAGTTGATATCTCGGAATTCAGGCTTTATTTCTCAGAATTGAGTTTATATCTCGGAATTCAGGCTTTATTTCTCAGAATTGAGTTTATATCTCGGAACTCAGGCTTTATTTCTCAGAATTGAGTTTATATCTCGGAATTCAGACTTTATTTCTCAGAATTGAGTTTATATCTCGGAATTCAGACTTTATTTCTCAGAATTGAGTTTATATCTCGGAATTCAGGCTTTATTTCTCAGAATTGAGTTTATATCTCGGAACTCAGGCTTTATTTCTCAGAATTGAGTTTATATCTCGGAATTCAGACTTTATTTCTCAGAATTGAGTTTATATCTCGGAATTCAGACTTTATTTCTCAGAATTGAGTTTATATCTCGGAATTCAGGCTTTATTTCTCAGAATTGAGTTTATATCTCGGAATTCAGACTTTATTTCTCAGAATTGAGTTTATATCTCGGAATTCAGACTTTATTTCTCAGAATTGAGTTTATATCTCGGAACTCAGACTTTATTTCTCAGAATTGAGTTTATATCTTGGATTCTGAATTTATTTCTCAAAATTGAGTTTATATCTCGGAATTCAGGCTTTATTTCTCAGAATTGAGGTAATATCTCGGAATTCAGGCTTTATTTCTCAGAATTGAGTTTATATCTCGGAATTCAGACTTTATTTCTCAGAATTTAGTTTATATCTCGGAATTCAGGCTTTATTTCTCAGAATTGAGTTTATATCTCGGAACTCAGGCTTTATTTCTCAGAATTGAGTTTATATCTCGGAATTCAGACTTTATTTCTCAGAATTGAGTTTATATCTCGGAATTCAGACTTTATTTCTCAGAATTGAGTTTATATCTCGGAATTCAGACTTTATTTCTCAGAATTGAGTTTATATCTCGGAATTCAGACTTTATTTCTCAGAATTGAGTTTATATCTTGGAATTCAGACTTTATTTCTCAGAATTGAGTTTATATCTTGGATTCTGAATTTATTTCTCAAAATTGAGTTTATATCTCGGAATTCAGGCTTTATTTCTCAGAATTGAGTTTATATCTTGGATTCTGACTTTATTTCTCAGAAATGAGTTTATATCTCGGAATTCAGACTTTATTTCTCAGAATTGAGTTTATATCTCGGAATTCAGACTTTATTTCTCAGAATTGAGGTAATATCTCGGAATTCAGGCTTTATTTCTCAGAATTGAGTTTATATCTCGGAATTCAGACTTTATTTCTCAGAATTGAGTTTATATCTTGGATTCTGACTTTATTTCTCAGAAATGAGTTTATATCTCGGAATTCAGGCTTTATTTCTCAGAATTGAGTTTATATCTCGGAATTCAGACTTTATTTCTCAGAATTGAGTTTATATCTCGGAATTCAGACTTTATTTCTCAGAATTGAGTTTATATCTTGGATTCTGACTTTATTTCTCAGAATTGAGTTTATATCTCGGAATTCAGACTTTATTTCTCAGAATTGAGTTTATATCTCGGAATTCAGACTTTATTTCTCAGAATTGAGTTTATATCTCGGAATTCAGACTTTATTTCTCAGAATTGAGTTTATATCTCGGAATTCAGACTTTATTTCTCAGAATTGAGTTTATATCTCGGAATTCAGACTTTATTTCTCAGAATTGAGTTTATATCTCGGAATTCAGACTTTATTTCTCAGAATTGAGTTTATATCTCGGAATTCAGACTTTATTTTTCAGAATTGAGTTTATATCTCGGAATTCAGGCTTTATTTCTCAGAATTGAGTTTATATCTCGGAACTCAGGCTTTATTTCTCAGAATTGAGTTTATATCTCGGAATTCAGACTTTATTTCTCAGAATTGAGTTTATATCTCGGAATTCAGACTTTATTTCTCAGAATTGAGTTTATATCTCGGAATTCAGACTTTATTTCTCAGAATTGAGTTTATATCTCAGAATTCAGACTTTATTTCTCAGAATTGAGTTTATATCTTGGAATTCAGACTTTATTTCTCAGAATTGAGTTTATATCTTGGATTCTGAATTTATTTCTCAAAATTGAGTTTATATCTCGGAATTCAGGCTTTATTTCTCAGAATTGAGTTTATATCTTGGATTCTGACTTTATTTCTCAGAAATGAGTTTATATCTCGGAATTCAGGCTTTATTTCTCAGAATTGAGTTTATATCTCGGAATTCAGGCTTTATTTCTCAGAGTTGACTTCATGTCTCTGAATTCAGAGAAAAAAAGTCAGAATTGTGAGAAGTCGCAATAACCTTTTTTAAAAAAAATTAAAAATTCAGTGGCAGAAACAGGCTTCCATAGAAGCTTCCTTGGTTACAGCAACTTTATTTTTTTTAGGGATGCACCGAAATGAAAATTCTTGGCTGATGCAGAAGCCAAATAAAATTAAACACTGGGCCAAAGGCTGACTACCGAACACGTTTTTCGTGTTTTCCCCCCATGGGTTTTACCAATTTTTTTCACCATTGCATAAATGAAATGGCCAATATGTGCTTTTTACAGTTTTGTCTTGCTTTAAAAAAAATAATAATAAATTACAAAACATACATTTAAAAATATTTACTTAACACTGAACATTTTTTACATTCATAGTAGACATTATAGCCTACCAATGAAGCACAAATTAACTTAAAACTAATACGTTTTTTTTAAGACCCCCTTCTTTAATTTAGGCGTGTGTTTTTAATGTACAAATAAATGCAGCCTTGCTGAGCAAAGGAGAATGTTATAATAAATATATTAACAGAGCTGTTGTAATGATATCATTATTTTTGTGTTTTTTATTTTATTTTACAGAACAACAGTAAAATTACAATGCTAACATTTATGAATATTGACTTTTTAGGCGGAAACCCACAAGACCACCTCAGTACTACTTTTTGCTGACAGCAGCAGATTTATGAATGATTCTCATTAATTTTCCTGGCGCTTTGGACTTTGAACCCTGGCTAACGAACTTGTGCAGCGCTGTCAGAATAAATACAATTGGTGCATGTATTAGACAACATAACGTTCTGTAGTTTATGGTTTAAAGGCATTTGATGATTTCAGTCATCATACAGTAACCAGCAACAACCAGCCCTTTCTCTTCTAATGGAAGACATGAGATCCGATACTAAACAGTCTCTGGCTGTCAGTGCTTGTAATGATTTTTGCATCTTTCTCTGGCAGTTTTAAAGGCTTCCACACTGCCCACATGTTTGCTGCATTAGTGCGCCCCTCTATTTGATCACGTCACATCATTGTTCGATATAATTTATTCAACCTTTTTACTTATTTCGGTTGCCGAACATTCTGTGCATCCCTAATCATTTGTATTACTGATATCTTTTTGCGCAGGTTTAATTTACATGACAACAGATGTTGATAACAGAATATCAGATTGTCAGATTTTGAGAAAATCTTTATTATTCTCTCTCATCTTACAGCGATGAACAGCTTCCTGATCTTTGCCCGTCGGACAGACATCAGAATGATTTCTTTGGACATCCCATACTTCGCTGATGTGGTTCTGCCAGTCAGCGTATCCATGAAGAACACCATTGCCATTGGAGTGGATGCAGTAGAAGGTATGAGGAAATTCTCAATGTATAGATGCTTTCACATATAATGTTCTTTTAGGGGACATCATTATGAATATTTACTGATCATGCTCCTGCAGGTAAAGTGTACTGGTCAGACAGTACATTAAAGAAAATCAGCAGAGCCAATGTCAATGGTACAGAATATGAGGACATTATTTCAACTGGTAAGTTGAACCTACTTACAGTAATCGTACTAAGTTCTTAGCTTTTTCACTCATTTGAAGTGTTTTCTCCACTCTTTCAGGTCTGATGACCACAGATGGTCTGGCAGTGGATTCAGTGGGCAGAAAAATCTACTGGACGGACACGGGGACGAACCGCATTGAGGTGGCTAATCTCAATGGCTCCATGAGAAAAGTGCTTGTGTGGCAGAACCTGGACAGCCCTCGTGCCATCGCCTTGTTCCATGAGATGGGGTACATCATTTACTTTTCACTCTTTCATTTCAGGCTATGATTTACTTGGCTCTTTTCAGCTGATCTTTTAAGATTTTGCTTGCATTTTACTTCCAATTTTGTATGTAGTACATTATATGCCATTCACTGTATACCCTTGTGAAAGAAGTACACTTTAGCATGCTTTTATTGTGCAAATAATATACTTTAAAAGAGTATACTTAAGTATAAACTGAATGTAATGTTTTCAAATACTTAATTGCGTTAATCGTAATTTAATTAAAATGTATTATACTTTAAATGTATACACTGCAAAAAAAAAAAAGGCTTATCTTAGTATTTTTTTCTTGTTCTAGTCAAAATATTTAAAAATTAACAGATGAGCAAAATTGCATAAGATATTTAGTCTTGTTTTAAGCAAAATGCACTTAATTTAGTTTTTTTTCCCCCTGGAAACAAGTAAAATGATCTGCCAGTGGGGTAAGTGAAATATTGTTAAAACAAGAG
Source organism: Garra rufa (assembly GCF_049309525.1). Taxonomy (NCBI): domain Eukaryota; kingdom Metazoa; phylum Chordata; class Actinopteri; order Cypriniformes; family Cyprinidae; genus Garra; species Garra rufa. The sequence continues at coordinate 4,024,370 of NC_133363.1, read as the reverse complement.
TTTTTTACTTACCCCACTGGCAGATAATTTAACATAATTTTAAGCAAACTAAACTTAATTTAGTTTTATAGACTAAATATTGTATGTAATTTTGCTTATCTAGTAAATGCATTTTAATTTAAGACATTTTAAATCTTTTGACTAGAAACAAGCCCAAAAAGCTAAGATACGCCTTTTTTGCAGTATATTAAAATGTATATTAAATTGTGCATTTAGCTGAATTTTTAGCTGACCCACTTAAGTAGGACTAAAGTGTACATCTTTGTAGTCACTTTTATTATTTTTGAAATATGCCAAAAGCTTTTATTATGAACTAAAATATATTTTAATGTCATTTCAACTGAAACTTGTATGTCATGTATTTAGATTTATTTGTAATTATTAGATATTATTTTGCTTTACAGTTTTACTTTAAAAGTGCACTTAAGTGTGTTAAGAAACAGTCATGAAAGTGCCTCTCTTTAAGTGACTTAAGTGGTCTTGTTTGCACATTCAGTACATCTAAGTGCACTACTTTTTCACAAATGTAGGATTGAATGAGTGAACTTTTTATTAAATTCTGGTTCTTAAAAGCATTTGATTGGACAATTTTATTCTCCTCTTTTGGGTAAGAAGATGAAGATACTGTAAAAACTAATAGTCAGACTAAAGGTCACTGCACACTGAGTCCGAAAAATTTTTTTTTCCTTTTCATCATCCTTTCGTATCAAATTGTTTACTATGGATGCGAAAACGCAGAAGAACCTCATCAGATTTTTTGACGGATGAAAATGTGATTGACACAACATGTGGTTGTATTTTATTTTATTTTTTACGTGCATCAATTTCGGACGAAAATTTCGATGTGCAATGACCTTTAAACTTAAATCTTTATATAAGATCTTGAAGCCAGTTGCAAGAAACACAATTATAGCTACGAGGTTTTTAGAGGCGTCTTGCAGCTGAGTGCAGGTACAGTGTGTGTGTGTGATGATTAATAATATAAAATATAAACATCTGTCTTTAGGTACATGTACTGGACAGACTGGGGTGAGCATGCCAAGCTGGAGCGCTCCAGTATGGATGGTTCGGATCGCGTGGTTCTGATAAATAACAATCTGGGCTGGCCTAATGGACTGGCCATAGACAAAGCTGGTTCTCAGCTGCTATGGGCTGATGCACATACTGAGGTTAGTGTGACCTGAAGGGTGTTTTAAGGCTGGAATACACTTAACAGCTTGTGGTTGAAACAACACTAGTTGCAGAAAATAAGAGCTAGATTGCAGATTCTGGTCAATCAGAATTGACAGATTTCTCAGAAAATTGCTTAGTGTATTATGTGCACAGACTCTGATTTCATCCAGTCGTCAGAAATCAAACGTTTGATATTTTGAGACTATTTTAGAATGCATATTGATTTTGTTTGTCATGTGTCTCCTAGCAACAAGTTAGTTGTGTTCAGAATGACTTGTAAGTCTAGTGTCAGGCCCTGTTTACACTAGTGCGTTTTTGTTGTAAAACAGCGTTTTAAAATGAAAACGATACTTGTCTACACTAGCGTTTTCACTGTTTCAAAGGTTATGCGTTTTAAAAATGAAAATGCACTAGTGTAATATATAATGACCAGTTTTCCTCTGTAACCAGTCTGCAAGTTCAGATTTTAACCCTCAAAAGCCTGACATATGAAATATAAAAAAAAAACTAATTTTTGTGATGAAACACTTTATTGAACTGTCACAATTTTTTGGCTCAGATAGCATGATATAGTAAGAATATGGAGGTAAAACACCATCATTTTATTCAGAGACTCAATCTGAGCAAAAAATATGCCAATAATTTGGTGCAGATACTAATATTATATAAACAAAAAGTAATTCTTATAATTTAATGTAATAGTAATGTAAATCAGTGAGAACTTTATAACAGTGTAACAGACTAGATGAATGGATGGATGGATAGATAGATGGATATCTATAGATGGATGGATGAGTAGATGGATGGATGAATAGATGGATGGATGGATGGATGAATAGATAGATAGATGGATATCCATAGATGGATGGATGGATAAATGAATAGATGGATGAATGAATAGATGGATGAATGAATAGATGGATGAATGAATAGATGGATGGATGAATAGATGGATGGATGGATGAATAGATAGATAGATAGATGGATATCCATAGATGGATGGATGGATAAATGAATAGATGGATGGATGGATGGATGGATGGATGAATAGATAGATGGATGGATGGATGGATGGATGAATAGATAGATGAATAGATAGATGTATGGATGGATCGATGGATGGATAGATGGATGGATGAATAGATGGATGGATGGATAAATAGATGGATGGATGGATGGATAGATGAATAGATGGATGGATGAATAGATAGATGGATATCTATAGATGGATGATATCTATGGATGGATAGATAGACAGATGAATAGATGGATGAATGGATATCTATGGATAGATGGATGGATAGATAGATAGATAGATAGATAGATAGATAGATAGATAGATAGATAGATAGATAGATAGATAGATAGATACACTTTTATCAGGATGAAAGTCATGTAGTATAATCCAACCTTTAGTGTAACAACTTGAGGTTTCCTATAGAGGAATGAAAAAAACGTACATAAATGCTTGCTGATTGAATTAAATGAAATGATCTGTTTTTCCATTAGCGGATAGAAGCATCTGATCTTAATGGCTCAAACCGGAAGACGCTGGTGTCTCCTGTCCAGCACCCATACGGTCTCACTCTGTTGGGGCCGCACATGTACTGGACAGACTGGCAGAGCCGCAGCATTCATAGAGCAGACAAGGATACCGGAGAAAACGCAATCACGGTCCGCTCCAACTTACCCGGCCTAATGGACATCCAGGCTGTTGACCGTGCAAGACCTATGGGTAAGTTATAAAGTGCATGTTTTTATTATCATTATTGTTATGTATTTAACATTTCCATTTTCTAAGCATTTTGCATTGTTTATTGCTGAATAGTGCATCGAACAGCCTTCATGTTTCAGAAGAACAATAGATTGGTCCAAGAAAAATGATTTTCATCTTTTTTTTTTAGAACCGAAATTTTTGTACACTGGAAAAAAAGGCTTATCTTACTTATTTTAAGACTTTTTAAAGCCATTTTGACTAGAAACAAGATAAAATAAGATGCATTTACTAGATAAGCAAAATGACATAAGATATTTAGTCTTGTTTCCAGGAGGGAAAACTAAATTAAGAGCAGTTTGATTAAAGTAAGTTAAATTATTTAAATTGTTTTAAGAATATTTTACTTAACCCACTGGCAGATAATTTTACTTGTTCCAGGGGGAAAAAAAACTAAATTGCATTTTACTTAAAACAAGATTATATATCTTGCGTCATTTTGCTTATCTACTAAATGCATCTTAATTTAAGAATATGTAGATATTTTGACTACAAACAAGATAAAAACACTAAGTAAGCTCTGTAAGTTTTTGTGTTGTTACCGTTTGCTAAAACTACTAAGAATTGATCATCCTTAATTGAAATAAAGCTGAAATCAAATTTACTTGAAAATTAAAAATGTTTCTAAATGAACTAAAATAATATGAAATAAATTGTAGGAAACCAAAAAATAAATAAAAAATTATTTTGGAAATCAAACAGTATTATGAGAATAACGTCAAAATTACAGGAATAAAGTTACAATGTGAAAATAAAATCTCATTTTTTTGATAATAAAGTAGAAAAAATGGAATATTTTGAGAATAAAGTCAAAATACAGGAATAAGGTTACAATGTGATAAAATCTAAAAAAAATTATTTGATTTGATAAAGCAAGTTGGATTACTACAATTAATGAAACTAAAATAGAAGCTGATATAAATTAATTGTAAATATAAATAAAAAAGACATGAAAATGAAATTTGACAAATGCACAAAAATTACTAAAACTTAAACAAAAAAATAAATAAATAAAATGTAGATACAACACAGGATAAAAAACAAATAAATAAATAATTTCTCCTTACTCTGGCTATTTTCTCTGAATTTTGAGTTTATTTTTTATTGTTATGTTTTTTGTTCCCACCACGAAATGAACAATAAAACAGAAATTGTTAGTTGTGTTAGGTCCGACTTTTGTTCTTGCAGTTTATATCTCAATTTAGATCTTTCTTTTTCACAATTGCAAGTTTATACAAAAAACTCTAAAAAGTCTGAGACTCTGCATTCTGAGAAAACTAAGATACAAATTCATAATTGCAAGAAAACAAGTTGCAATTAACCTTTTGATTTTTTTTATCCTGTGACAGAAATAAGCCACCATTCTGTAAATACTATTTAAATAATATAATGCAACATTACTGGTGTGCAGTACACTCACTTTTGTTACAGAAAGTATCTGCTAAATGTCAAGTAACCATTAACCACTCAGACGTCTCAAACCATTGTATCTATTTCTTTCAGTGAACAATTACAGCAATGTGCTTTAATTACTTAAATGGTAGATAATCAGTGAATAATCTTGTGCAATCTTAGCAGAGATTGGCATATAATGATAGAAAAATGATGTTGCTTTCTGGCATAACCGTCCTTCCTCTCCCTGCAGGCTTCAATAAATGTGGCAGGAGGAACGGTGGCTGCTCCCACCTGTGTCTGCCTCGGCATAATGTGACGTCCTGTGCTTGTCCCACCGGTATTCTGCTGAGAAGTGATGGGAGATCATGTGACAATTTGCCTGAAACATACCTGCTCTTTTCAAATCGTGTCAGTGTTCGCAGAATCTCTCTAGACACTAATGACCATACGGACGTCTACGTGCCTGTGCCCGAGTTGCATAATGTGATTTCCTTGGACTATGACAGCGTGGAGAGGAAACTCTACTATACGGATGTGTCTCTAGATGTTATAAGGTATGCCGTTTACCGCCAAAATCAATAATTAGCTTGGAAAAAGTCTGCTTAATTGGCCACTTAAGGTCTTAACACACATAAGTACGCTTCTTAGTGTGCACTTTGTAATAATTCCAAATTAGAGGTTTTCCTTTTAATGTGCTTTTGAAATCATTGTTGTGCTGTCAACTACGATTTTACACTGCATTAGTGGCATGTTATCATTTATTAAGTTGGCTTGAGAAAGACAACTTACTGAAATGCTATTTAAACTTAATATTCTTCTTCTTCTGAGACTTACATTTCTGGCTGCTCCTCCTAGAGCTTCAACTCTACAAACTCCAAACTCAGGCCAGATCTTCAGACTGATCTGACTCCAGTTGCTGTATCTTTTCTAACTGATCGGACTTATGTTTTTTCCTAAAAACAACAAATAAAACTGGGAAAAATCTTATAGACTTACATTGACGGAATGTTCAAATGAGCAACACTATCCAAACGCTCTTTCTATTTCTATATGTACTATTTCTGAGACTGACCTGAACACACTTAACACTTAATTTTAGTTTTTCGGAAAGTAGCACAAACCTAATGGCTGAGTCACTACACAACACACTTAAAGACCGGCGAATCACAAATTTTGCCGATCCAAAAACACAAAAAAAAAAAAAAAAAAACCTCACAAAAACTGCAGCATCTACCCGCCCTCCCGCAGCCTGCTTTTATTTGAAACCTACCTATTAAAACGTTAAAGTTTATTTTAATTTTCTAAGTTTGTTCTTAATATAACAGAAAACGTTAGCTTTCCTGCTATGTTGGTGTTTTGCATCTTCTTGAATATGTTTTGCATTAAGTTTGAAGCTTCTCTTTAGGTCTAGGCTATGTTTAATTCCTTTAGCTAATTCTAACATTTCTAGCGCTATTTTGAAACGTTTATTCAAGAAATAATAATATAAAAATAATAACTATAAAGCTTTTGCAAAATAAAGAAAACGGCTTCTGCCTTTCGTCAACTTTGGATCGCGTCATGATGAACCGAAACTCAGCACATTTATTCTTTCGTTTTGTTAATCTGTTAATGATTTATGTTAATACATTTTGTGAATAAACCTATATATATATTTTTTTTTTAATGTATATATTTTCATTATTAAAAACATTACTAGCTGTTTTTAAACGTTTATTCAAGCAATAATATAGAAATGATCTAATGTAGGTCTGTCTAAAATTAAAAAAGGGATTATATACTATTATATAGGCAAATTAATATATAGAGAATCATTTTATTTTGTCATATTCGTGATTTATTTATGAAAACTTTGTTTTGATGTATAGCCAGGCTGTTTGTTATGTTCGTATATTCGTCAGGCTATGAATAAAATTTGTAAGCCTAGCCTAAAGCTGATTTAATATTTCTCACAGCAAAGTTTAAGAAGTAAAGAAAAAATGGAATTAGACTGGAGTCTATTGATAGGGCAATAGGCTATCACTGACTAGGCTATACTTTCTCAACTGTAAATAATCACAACAAAAACTATTTACAGTCTTCTTAGTCAAGAAAAATTTTAGCAAAATTATGCAATGAATGCTATCTATATTTATATCTCTCTATATCTATCTATCCATATTTATCCATCCATATATCATCCATCTATCTATCCATCCATCCATCCATCTATCCATCTATCATCTATCTATCCATATTTATCCATCCATCTATCCATCTATCTATCTATCTGTCTGTCTGTCTGTCTGTCTATCTATTTATCCATATCTATACCCATCCATATCTATACCCATCCATCCATCCATCCATCCATCCATATCTATACATATCTATACATATCTATCCATATCTATCCATCTAATCAAACTTTAAGCTTTTAAAACTACTTTAAATTTCAAACTATTTCAAAACTTTTTTATCTAGTTCCGCTTGTTACTAATATTTGTGGAAATATTAATTCATCACATTTTCTGTTTAAGTCCCAAAAAAATATTGTCAAGCTATTTTTTTATGTATTTCCTTCTTTTCAGACGGGTGAACTTAGACGGCAGCAATATGGAAACTGTGATCAGTCAGGGTCTGAAGACGACTGATGGGCTCGCTGTTGACTGGGTGGCCCGTAACATGTACTGGACAGACACCGGTCGTAACACCATTGAAGTGGCTCACTTAGATGGTACGTCTCGGAAAGTTCTGGTGAATAACAGTCTGGATGAACCAAGAGCCATCGCTGTGTTTCCTAGCAAGGGGTGAGAGCAGCAAACATTTTATCAGTTCGTTGCAGTTGTGTTTGTTTGTGGATTTCTTTGAGAGGGGAAAAGTTTATGGACTTTTCTATTTAAATTCTATTTTTTATATTCTATGTATTTTGTATACTCATATATGATCTATTTTTATTGTATAGCTATTATTTTTTTATATGGACAGGTGGTGCTGGGGAGGAGGAGGGCTTAAACTATACTCTACCAGTCAAAAGTTTTGGGCAGTAAGATTTTTAATATTTTTTTAAAGAAGTCTGAATTTATTTGATCAAATGTACAAAAAAAAAACACAGTAAAATCTTGAAATATTTGTACCATTTATAATAACTATTTTCTATTTTAAAATATAATTTATTACTGTGATTTCAAAGCTGAATTTTTAGCCTTATTACTCCAGTCACACGTTCCTTCAGAAATCATTCTAATATTCAGATTTTCTGTTAAAAAAACATTTATTATGTATTATTATTATTATTATTATTATTATAGGTTTCTTTGATGTATAGAACATTCAGCAAGAATATCAAGAACAGCATTTATCTGGAATAGAAATCTAGAAAAGCATCCTTGGTAAATAAAAGTATTAATTTCTATAATTTCTATTTAAAAAAATAATTGAATAATTCACAAATGAAAAATTACTGACTCTAAGTTTTTGAATATTTCTAATAATAAAGATAAATGTTGCTTGAGTAGCAAATCAGCATATTAGAATAATTTCTGAAGGATCATGTGACACTGAAGACTGGATGATGCTGAAAATGTAGCTTTGATCACAGAAATAAGTAAAAAAAAATATTTAAATAGAAAGCAGTTATTTTAAATAGTAAAACATATTTCACAATAGTACTGCTTTTGCTGTATTTTGGATCAGATAAATGGCTTTTCTTACTGTCCAAAAACTTTTGACTGGTAGTGTACAAAAATATAACATTGGGTTTTATAACATTTCTATTCTAATATTTCTTTAAGAAACTGCTGTTGATGTTTGCAGTGCAATATTTGACTGGACAGATGAAAATAACGGTTCATTTTCATTAGTTCTTTTGTCTATGGGTAGTTGAATCTAGAATTGTGAAGTCAGAATAAAGTAGCACAGTGAGATTGCATTTATTTGAATGAATGAGAGAGAGCCAGAGAGAAGAGAGCTTGTTATATGGTTTCTGTATTATTACTAATAAATGTATTTCATCATTTCATTCTTTGGCAAGGTTCTTATTCTGGACAGATTGGGGTCACATTGCAAAGATTGAGCGTGCATACCTGGATGGCACAGACAGGAAAGTCCTCATTAACACAGATCTGGGATGGCCGAACGGCTTGACGCTGGATTATGACACTCGCAGGTAAAAGAGGAAAATTCATTAAAAAGAGTGGAGACTAGTATACAGGTGCAAAATGGACATTAAACCTATATCAACAAAATTCAGATGTGTAATGCATTCTGTACAGATACAGTTTGGACATTAATTTGAGTGACAACCACATTCTATGACCAAATTAACTCCACACATGTAAAAAAAAAAATCAAAAAGGGCAAAAGTTGACAACATGAGTTCAAACTCATGGATACAAACTAAAATTAGCAGTCTTGCAGCACCAAAATAAGCCCAAATATGTGACCATATTAAGAAAACAAGGCCAAAAGAACACAACCCAAGGTTGGGCTTATTTATAAGCACTAAACATCCCTTTCATTATAATAAACTGGATCTTTCGTAACTAGTATTTCTTTGGTCAAACAGATTTGCATTCATGCTGCTTGTTCAGTGTCATGGTTATCTCTGTTGGTCATTGCAATTTCGGGGATGATGCACACCAATTTTTTTTTTTTGTTGCTGTGTGTATGTGGCCCCAGAGGAAACATACACACTTTTTCAGGTTTTGGAAATAATTTTCGTTTGAAATTTTCTTTCATTCTTCAGTTGTACACCTAGCTATACTTTGTTTTCAATGCCACTTTACCACTAACAACAACTGGCTTTGACTGTTCAGGTACTTTCCATGAATAAGGCACAGTTAGTATACAATTTTGGGGGGAAATTAGGGAAACCAACATTTGATTCCAAAGTAGCTAGTAACAACTGAGTTAAAACTATAGGTGGATGGATGAATGGCTAGACAGGTGGTGCTGGGGAGGAGGAGGGTTATTTTATTTAAGTTAGTTAAAGTTTATAAGTTTAACTTTTTTTTTGTCTGATAGCCTATTTTTATTTAATTAATTTTTAGTTTTATTGGAGTACAACACTAATAACCATAACCCGATTAAGCGAATATTCTGTTTTCTAGAAATCTGAATAAGAATATGCATTTATTTAATCAAATATTTATGTAAGTTTCCTCATTAAGAATATCCATTACAAGTGAATATTCATCTATATTCATATAGATAGATAGATAGATAGATAGATAGATAGATAGATAGATAGATTTATATTTAAATATAATGTTGTTTTTTATTATTACTTTAGTTATGGTATTTTCAGTAACATTAAAAAGACATCACATCATAAAACAGATTTTTAACCTGTTACCTGTCACGCTTAGACACTTGTTGCTCTTTTATAATTTAGTAAGCATCATAAATTTAGATGTATTTTTAAATTTTCAACATTCAAAATGTAACGAAACCTGATTTGAAATCAGACATTACCATGGAAATGATGCTTTAGAACCTTTCAGTGGGCCCCTACTGGGCGTCAAGTGTCGTATTTATTCATTTAATACAGTTTTTTATAATCAAAACTTTTTCTAATTTTGACAAAACATATTTGGTGGTAGAAGTTATATTGTGACAGAAATGTATAGTTTTTTTTAATCATAGTGCCTGAACAAAATCTCACAGGAAACTTTTTTTTTTGTAATATCAACTTCAAATTTGAAACAACTTGTTTAGACATGATTTGATTTTATAGTAATTTTAGATTGCAAAATATTTTGTATAATTTTTTAAAAATGCTTTCATTGCTCATTTTTATTTTAGATTTCCGTTAACAATTGTTTTTTATTAAATTTTAGTTTTATTGGAGTACAACACTAATAACCATATCCCAATTAAGCGAATATTCTGTTTTCTAGAAATCTGAATAAGAATATGCCTGTATTTAATCAAATTTTATGTAAATTCCCTCATTAAGAATATCCATTACAAGTGAATATTCATCTATATTCAGACAGACAGATAGATAGATAGATAGATAGATAGATAGATAGATAGATAGATCTTTTTTATTATTATTTTTCTCTATCACATTTCAAATTTTCAACATTTAAAATATAACAAAACTTGTTTTGAAACCAGATATTACCATGCAAATGATGCTTTAGAACCATTTAGTGGGCCCCTACTGGGCGTCAAGTGTCGTATTTATTCATTTAATAAGTCTCAAGGTTCCATATTTGGTGGTAGATGTTATATTGTGATTTTTTTTTTATCATAGTGCCTCATAGGAACTTCTTTTTCTTTTGTAATAAAACAACTTATTTAGACATGATTTGATTTTATAGCAATTTTAGATTACAAATATTTAGTAAAATATTTTTATACACATTTTCAAAAATGCTTTCACTTCAGCAGTAATCTGCTAATTGTCTTCTTTAAAGGGTTGGCAGTTAAGAGGTTAAACCGTATTTAGACATGTCCCAAATGTTACTGAAAAATAAAACAGGTGGTATAATATTTAGTTTGACGTGTTGCTTTTTACTTGGTTCATTTGCTCCAAAAATAGCTTCATTTAAGCTTTTCAGACTATTTTGTACCATAATCATGGCAAGTACCTTGAAATATTTTGGAGAACACACAACTGAAATGTCACGTGATTTCATGTGTAGGATCTTTTGGGTGGATGCACACTTGGACCGCATAGAAAGTTCTGACTTGAATGGCAAACTGCGTCAAATTCTCATCAGCCCTGTATCACACCCGTTTGCCCTCACGCAGGTACCTTTCCATATCTGATCCTCACCCTCACTTATCCACTTAATCTGTCACTCACCTGCACCTTCATCACCCCCTGCTCCACTGACCCGTCCTCTCTTTCACTTATGTCTCTGCATTTATAACCTTAGCATGTTGTTCTCTTCTTTTGCATCTTTCCATTTTCTGACCCTCCTTTTTCTTCCCATCTTTCCTTCCCTTCCCCTTTTTTTTACTCCCTTTCTTTGTCCCCAGTTGAAACCGGTATACTCTCCTTTAACTCCTTTTTCCCGAATCTCACAGCAAGACCGGTGGATTTACTGGACGGACTGGCAGACCAAGTCTATTCAGCGAGTAGATAAGCATACAGGGCGTAGTAAGGAAACTGTGCTGGCTAATGTAGAAGGCCTCATGGACATCATAGTGGTGTCACCACAAAGACAGACTGGTAAGATTGACATGTTGGAACTGAACCGAAGAGCACAACAAGTCTACTTTATTTTTACTCATACACTTTGAAGGAATTTTCTGATATACCATTTGATTTTGGATTATTATTATTGAAATGTAATGTTTAAATATGCAATTGTTCAATAGAAATTGAAGAAATGTTACCATCGCCATTGAAACTAATGCAGTCATAACATTTACTTACTGTCTTTCTAGGAACAAATCATTGCAGTGTGAATAATGGTGGATGCACACACTTGTGTCTTGCGAGGGGTAACAGTTTTGTGTGTGCATGTCCAGATGAGCCTGACAGCAGACCTTGCTCTACAAGTGAGTTTGATAAGCGCAATTATGAATAAAAAATAAATTTAAAAAAAGTCACTGTTAAACAGAGAGATGTTACACAAATGAATGATTTTGGCATTATTTATGTACGATTATTGTGTATAATAATATTTGGGGTTTCCATTTAGCTTAATTTTTTTGTTTAGTTTTAGTAATTTTAATAATTAAAACTAAAATTATGTTATTTCAGTTAGTAAAGTTTATAAAGTGTTTATAAGTTTAACATTTTATACCTGATTTCAGTTAACAATTTAGTTTTAGTTTTAGCTTTAGTTTTTTCTGGTCGACTAGTAGTCGTTCATTTTAAGCATTAGTCGACTACTAGTCGAACGTTTATTAATCATAAATATTTCGATTTTCAATTTACAATTTTCAATCATTTTAATAAATGAGTGTAACACTGATTATCAAATGTGACCCTGGACCACAAAACCAGTCATAAGGTTAAATTTTACAAAACTGAGATGTATACATCATATGAAAGCTCAATAAATAAGCTTTCTATTGATATATGGTTTGTTATGATAGGACACTATTTGGCTGAGATACATCTATTTGAAAATCTGGAATCTGAGGGTGAAAAAAAATCAAAATATTGAGAAAATCACCTTTTCCAAATTAAGTTCTTAATAAATAATACTAATCAAAAATTACATTTTGATATATTTATAGTAGGAACTTTACAAAAAATCTTAATGGAACATGATCTTTACTTAATTTCCTAATGATTTTTGGCATAAAAGAAAAATCAATAATTTTGACCCATACAATGTATTTTTGGCTATTGCTACAAATATACCCCAGCGACTTAAGACTGGTTTTGTGGTCCAGGGTCACATATATATTATATCAATATTCTGTTTTATAGAAGTTTGAATAGGAATATGCCTATATAAATCTGAATTTTAGCCCATTTAAACACCTTAATTCAGATTATCCATTGCATGTAAATATTTATGTATATTTGCTTGTTTTTATTATTAATAAAGTTCAGTTTTAGTCATTTCAGTACTCAATTTAAGTTAATTATTATTTTTTTAATTGAAAGTTTTCATTTAATATTTAGATTTCAGATTTATTTCAATTTACTATTTTCATAACCAGATTAAGGCAATATTCTGTTTTCTAGAAATTTGAATAAGAATATGCCTATATGAATCTAAATTTTAGCCAATGAAAATGCCTTAATTCAGATTATCCATTGCAAGTGAATGTTCATGTATATTTGCATGCCTTTACTGATGATACATTTTAGTTTTCGTAATTTCAAAATTTAATTTCGGTCAATTATTGTTATTTTTAAGTTAAATCGATATTTAGATTGTATTTAATATTCGTTTCAGTTTACAATTTTACAACCAGATTAAGGCAATATTTCCTTTTCTAGAAATTTCAATAAGAATATTCCTATATGAATTATAATTTTGGCCTATGTAAACAGCTTCATTCAGATTATCCATTGCAAGTGGATAGTCTTTGCATGTCTTTATTACTAAATTAGCATAAACAGAATCTATAATTAGTATTCCAATTCTGTTTCTGCATTAGTCTCTGGTTACATTCCCACGGTACCTGAGAAGGACACCAAAGGTGGTACTCAAACTCCCAAAAAACATCCCACAGAGAAACCTCATCAGGGCCTGTCAGTGGTCAAGTAAGTCAACAGCAACTATCCAGTCTAAAATAAGGTTTTCTTTAAGAATCAAGTCAACAATTGTCTGGAAAATTCAATCATTTTCTCCTCAGCTGTACAGACGCAAACCTCAATCTAGAGGACTGCATCCAGAACAATGTTGTGTCTGCCCCTCGTGGTAAATATTTACAACTCTGATTTTAAATTGTTCTATAAGAGTAAATCAAGCATGGAACTGACCATTTACATTTATCTTTATGAAGATGAGAGCCCTCATATCAGCTACGTGATTGGTGGAGCTCTGTCAATACTGGCCATCCTGATACTCATCGCTGCATTCATTATTTATAGGTAGGGTTTAATAAAGCACTTTGCGAATGAAGTCCTTTTCTCAGCTGCTCAAAATAAGATAAATATTTGGTTTTGTCATTATTTTTTGCTTTCCAGGCACAAAAAATTCAAGTTTGCAGATCCAGGAGTGAGCAACTTGACTTACAGCAACCCTTCATACAGGACATCAACGCAGGAGGTTAAAATAGAAACCGCCCAGAAACCTGCGATAAACAACCAGCTGCGATATAAAAAAGAGGTATTGTTTATTGTTCTTTCCTTTGAAGATTTCACAAAACAATCAATTAAATGAATGTAAGTGCTGTTGATGTTGTTTGACATCAGCCATGCCTGACATAATTATTCTCATCAGGTTAAACTGGTTTTATATTTTTCGTGAGCAGTACTTCACAGAGTCTCAGTCCCACTCATCTTTTTTCCCCATGTTCTCCATGACAGCTCAATCATCCTTACAACTCCCTTTCTCCTTTCATCTTTTGACATCTCCCTTTTATTTTCATCCGAATGGCAAACAAGGTAGTTCAACAAATTGGGAAAATATTGCTTCCCACATTTAAGTCAGCCGTGTGATTGTGACCAACTGTTTGATCTCGAATCCAGCATCCCATGTTTTTCTTCTTGCATGTAATCAGATTTTTTTGCATGAGAGTGCAAAAAGATAGTGTTTATAGTTGTTACAATTTGTTAAAATGATAATGAATTGTTATAGGCTAATTCTTTTTAAAAATAACCTCTTCTGCGTGAGGTAGCATGAATTGCGAACTTTATCTTTTGAAGTGCAGTGGTTGCAGTGTTTGTTTTTTATTCTTAATGCCATGGAAAGAAATGCTTTTTTTTTTTTTAATCAACCAAGTTCCCCAAACAGTAAACAGCACATTATTAAAAAAAATGGCTTGTGAGTGCTGTTTTATGTTGATCTTATGATTGTAAAACTAATTTCATACATTATAGTAATTGTCCTACAATATATACAATGTACTGTATTTACATAAATAACTATACTAACAACATACTCTTGTGAAAAGAAGTGTGCTTAATTGTAACATGCACTTGCAGTGTACTTCAACTCTAAAAATATATTTAAAAATGTTTACTTGCAGATAATATTAATGAAATAAAAGGTCACTTAAGTGACTTACTACAATGGCGTTTTAGTGCCACAAAAAAAAAAAAAAAATTAATGCTATGAGAGTAAAGTCGAAGTGTTTCGAGAGTAAAGTTGAGGTGTTTCGAGAGTAAAGTTGAGGTGTTTCTAGAGTAAAGTCGAGGTGTTTCGAGAGTATAGTCGAGGTGTTTCGAGAGTAAAGTCGAGGTGTTTCGAGACTAAAGTAGAGGTGTTTCGAGAGTAAAGTCGAGGTGTTTCGAGAGTATAGTCGAGGTGTTTCGAGAGTAAAGTCGAGGTGTTTCGAGACTAAAGTAGAGGTGTTTCGAGAGTAAAGTCGGAATGTTTCGAGAGTATAGTCGAGGTGTTTCGAGACTAAAGTAGAGGTGTTTCGGGAGTATAGTCGGAATGTTTCGAGAGTAAAGTCGAAGTGTTTCGAGAGTAAAGTCGAAGTGTTTCGAGAGTATAGTCGAGGTGTTTCGAGACTAAAGTAGAGGTGTTTCGAGAGTAAAGTCGGAATGTTTCGAGAGTATAGTCGAGGTGTTTCGAGACTAAAGTAGAGGTGTTTCGGGAGTATAGTCGGAATGTTTCGAGAGTAAAGTCGAAGTGTTTCGAGAGTAAAGTCGAGGTGTTTCGAGAGTAAAGTCGAGGTGTTTCGAGAGTAAAGTCGAGGTGTTTCGAGAGTAAAGTCGAGGTGTTTCGAGAGTAAAGTCGAGGTGTTTCGAGAGTAAAGTCGAGGTGTTTCGAGAGTAAAGTCGAGGTGTTTCGAGAGTAAAGTCGAGGTGTTTCGAGAGTAAAGTCGAGGTGTTTCGAGAGTAAAGTCGAGGTGTTTCGAGAGTAAAGTCGAGGTGTTTCGAGAGTATAGTCGAGGTGTTTCGAGAGTAAAGTCGAGGTGTTTCGAGACTAAAGTAGAGGTGTTTCGAGAGTAAAGTCGGAATGTTTCGAGAGTATAGTCGAGGTGTTTCGAGACTAAAGTAGAGGTGTTTCGGGAGTATAGTCGGAATGTTTCGAGAGTAAAGTCGAAGTGTTTCGAGAGTAAAGTCGAAGTGTTTCGAGAGTAAAGTTGAGGTGTTTTGAGAGTAAAGTCGAAGTGTTTCGAGAGTAAAGTTGAGGTGTTTCGAGAGTAAAGTCAAAGTGTTTCAAGAGAAAAGTCGAAGTGTTTCGAGAGTATAGTTGGAATGTTTCGAGAGTAAAGTCGAAGTGTTTCGAGAGTATAGTCGGAATGTTTCGAGAGTATAGTCGAAGTGTTTCGAGAGTAAAGTCGAAGTGTTTCGAGAGTAAAGTCGGAATGTTTCGAGAGTAAAGTCAAAGTGTTTCAAGAGAAAAGTCGAGATGTTTCGAGAGTATAGTCGGAAGGTTTCTAGAGTGAAGTCGGAATGTTTTGAGAGTAAAGTCGAAGTGTTTCGAGAGTAAAGTTGAGGTGTTTCGAGAGTAAAGTTGAGGTGTTTTGAGAGTATAGTCGAAGTGTTTCGAGAGTAAAGTCGAAGTGTTTCGAGAGTAAAGTTGAGGTGTTTCGAGAGTAAAGTCGAAGTGTTTCGAGAGTAAAGTCGAAGTGTTTCGAGAGTAAAGTTGAGGTGTTTTGAGAGTAAAGTCGAAGTGTTTCGAGAGTAAAGTCGGAATGTTTCGAGAGTAAAGTAGAGGTGTTTCGGGAGTATAGTCGGAATGTTTCGAGAGTAAAGTCAAAGTGTTTCAAGAGAAAAGTCGAGATGTTTCGAGAGTATAGTCGGAAGGTTTCTAGAGTGAAGTCGGAATGTTTCGAGAGTAAAGTTGAGGTGTTTCGAGAGTAAAGTCAAAGTGTTTCGAGAGTAAAGTTGAGGTGTTTTGAGAGTAAAGTCGAAGTGTTTCGAGAGTAAAGTCGAAGTGTTTCGAGAGTAAAGTTGAGGTGTTTTGAGAGTAAAGTCGAAGTGTTTCGAGAGTAAAGTCGAAGTGTTTCGAGAGTAAAGTTGAGGTGTTTCGAGAGTAAAGTCAAAGTGTTTCGAGAGTAAAGTTGAGGTGTTTTGAGAGTAAAGTCGAAGTGTTTCGAGAGTAAAGTCGAAGTGTTTCGAGAGTAAAGTTGAGGTGTTTTGAGAGTAAAGTCGAAGTGTTTCGAGAGTAAAGTCGGAATGTTTCGAGAGTAAAGTCAAAGTGTTTCAAGAGAAAAGTCAAGATGTTTCGAGAGTATAGTCGGAAGGTTTCTAGAGTGAAGTCGGAATGTTTCGAGAGTATAGTCGAAGTGTTTCGAGAGTAAAGTTGAGGTGTTTCGAGAGTAAAGTCAAAGTGTTTCAAGAGTATAGTGGAGGTGTTTCGAGAGTAAAGTCGAAGTGTTTCGAGAGTAAAGTTGAGGTGTTTTGAGAGTATAGTCGAAGTGTTTCGAGAGTAAAGTCGAAGTGTTTCGAGAGTAAAGTTGAGGTGTTTTGAGAGTAAAGTCGAAGTGTTTCGAGAGTAAAGTCGAAGTGTTTCGAGAGTAAAGTTGAGGTGTTTTGAGAGTAAAGTCGAAGTGTTTCGAGAGTAAAGTCGGAATGTTTCGAGAGTAAAGTCAAAGTGTTTCAAGAGAAAAGTCGAGATGTTTCGAGAGTATAGTCGAAGTGTTTCGAGAGTAAAGTTGAGGTGTTTCGAGAGTAAAGTCAAAGTGTTTCAAGAGTATAGTTGAGGTGTTTCAAGTGTATAGTCGGAAGGTTTCTAGAGTGAAGTCGGAATGTTTCGAGAGTATAGTCGAAGTGTTTCGAGAGTAAAGTTGAGGTGTTTCGAGAGTAAAGTCAAAGTGTTTCAAGAGTATAGTTGAGGTGTTTCAAGAGTATAGTCGGAATGTTTCGAGAGTAAAGTCTAAGTGTTTTAGAGTATAGTCAGAATGTTTAAAGAGTAAAGTCGGGGTGTTTCGAGAGTAAAGTCGGAATGTTTCGAGAGTAAAGTCAAAGTGTTTCAAGAGAAAAGTCGAGATGTTACGAGAGTATAGTCGGAAGGTTTCTAGAGTGAAGTCGGAATGTTTTGAGAGTAAAGTTGGGGTGTTTCGAGAGTAAAGTCAAAGTGTTTCAAGAAAAAAGTTGAGGTGTTTCAAGAGTATAGTCGGAATGTTTCGAGAGTATAGTCGGAATGTTTCGAGAGTAAAGTCGGAATGTTTCGAGAGTAAAGTCAAAGTGTTTCAAGAGAAAAGTCGAGATGTTACGAGAGTATAGTCAGAATGTTTTGAGAGTAAAGTCTAAGTGTTAGACTTTACTCTCAAAACATTCAGAGTATACTCTAAGTATTATTAGAGTATAGTCTGAATGTTTCGAGAGTAAAGTCGAAGTGTTTCAAGAGAAAAGTCGAGGTGTTTCAAGAGTGTAGTCAATGTTTCGAGAGTATAGTCGGAATGTTTCGAGAGTATAGTCGGAATGTTTCGAGAGTAAAGTCAAAGTGTTTCGAGAGTAAAGTTGAAGTGTTTTTGAGAGTAAAGTTGTAATTATGAGAATAAAGTCAAAATGATGATGACTTTATTCTCAAAATTTTGACTTTATTCTCATAATTTCGGTTGTATTCTTAAAACATTGCGACTTTAATCTTGTAAATTTAGATTTGTACATTTTTTTAACGTGGCACTAAAACGCCGTCATAAGTTTCAATAGAAATGACAAGTATATTTTAGTTTATCATAAATGCTTGTCAGAACATTCAGCAGTACTTTAACTATAGTTGAAAGACAATAGAAGTAATTATGAAGTTACATATTAATATGTACTAAGTCATTCTTAGGCAAGTCAAAAGAGTTGTGAAGTTCAGCTTATTGCAATAAATATGAATTCAAACTATAATACATTTTTTAATATTTAATTGCAGTTAATAAGTTCTCTTTTTATAAGTATGCTAAAGTGCACTTCTTTTTCAAAAGAGTAAGCCACAGTAATCATTTCTTCCGAACTGAGTTTAATCTGGTTTCTGATGGCATCTGTAGGTCCAGGGTGTTTGTGATGGAGGCTACACTAAAGAGAAGATCCGCATCGTGGAAGGCGTGTGTCTGCTCTCAGGAGAGGATCTTTACTGGGAAGACTTGAGACAGTTGAAAGTGTGTCGAGGAGCCGGGCTTCACGCCTGCATGCGTACGGATACCGTCTCGCTACAGGCCAGCTCCGCCTCTCTGAACGACGGAGAGACCGAACAGCTGCTGCAGGGCGACCAATCAGAGTGCTCGAGTATTAGCACCGCCCACGCAGTGACGGCTCAACATCACAGTGCGCATCCCGACACCGGCTGGGTCCCCAACCGTAAAGCCTCTACTGAGAGCGAAGTCTGAAACTGTACTAACAAACACGGTCAACATATGGCAGAACAGAAACCTCTGACCACACAAAAGACTTGAATACACACTGTTATTAGAAGTAAAACAGGTAGGTACAGTCATACGGACCACATATATAAATATATATATACTTAAGCAACTCACACAGAGGAAAGCTAATGCATACATACACCAACAGCCAAATTAACTGTACATAGATTCGAGACAGACCTCATACTTGAAAGTTTCCTTTGCATTACTCTAAACGTCAATAATACATATATAAAAGCGGTACGGCGACATTCGTGCACACAAACCCTCCATCATCTTGCTCAGTTCATCTGGATCGCCTCTCCTTTAATTCGGACTACGAAAACAAGATTTTTAGGAGAAGGACAAAGCACGCTGGAGTCAGAGACCTTGTGAGAAGGAAAAAGAAACACTGACAGATATTTTGAGCCTTTTTTGTATACAAGAGAGAAACTCTGAAGTAAATCGCATTTGGTTTCTAATGCAAGCTCATGTTATCGGTTCACTAAAAGCTCTCGCAAGGTGTGTCAGCATCCAGCCCTCATCTTGCCACGATGAAATGTATTTATGAACTTTCTGTACTTTGGATTGGGTTTTTAATGTTTTCTTCTGTTGAAGTAGTTTTTAAAAGCATTAGGGGTGTTGAAAGACTCGTTCACACAAGTTTGTGATGGTGCCAAAGGACAGAATTTTACACTCTCATGAAGAATCTGTTTTTTTTTCAGCTACACTGAATATTTCTAATAAATTACAGTCCATTTTAAAGAGTATTACAGTTGTTTTATCAAAGATGAAGCCAGTTTTTAAATATATATGTACAATGGGGGTTAAAACGTTTAGAATAATTAAGATTTTTCTTTTTAATGTTTCTGAAAGAAGTCTCTTTTTGCTCACCAAACCTGCATTTATTTGATCAAAAATGCTGTAAAATGTGAAATAATATTACAATTTTAAATAACTATTTTCTATACAAATATATTGTAAAACATAATTTATTCCTGTCATGCAAAGCTGAATTTTCAGAAATCATACTAATATGCTGATTTGCCACTCAAGAATCATTTCTGGTCATTATTGAAGATTTTCTGCTTGATATTTTTTTGCCATTTAGATGTTTGAGGTAAAAGAAAGAAACAAAATTAACACTTTTATTCATCCAGGATGCATTCAGTTGATTAAATGTGAGAGTAAAGACATCTATACAAAAGATTTTTACATTTCTATACATCAATGAATCCAGAAAAATAAAAAATATTTTCTACATTACTGATTATAAGAATTACTATTAATATTTGAGCACCAATAGTAGTCAATGCAGACTTGATGAGCATAAAATACTTTTTCCAAAAACATTCATCTTAATTATTCCAAACTTTTGACCAGTAGTGTCATATACGTATATAAATATGGTACACAGTTCTGGCGTTTCTTTTTTGATGTTAAATGTGTTTAGAGTTGATTTAGCTACCAAAACAAATAACAGTCAACCAGAATCTGTAAAGCACCTTGCACTTGCATATGATTTAGCCATTTATGAAAAAAGGCTATGCTATGTGCAGGTTAAAGCGTCACAAAACCTGTCAGGATCACGTCCAGGTCAGGTTTACCCCAAAATGAAAAGAAATAAGTCAATGTTTTGTTGAAAATTTGTAAAAGTGAGTGCATTTTTCGAATTACTGTAATGCAAATAATAATCATAAGTTCTCATTATTGTAATATATTTGAACTGTAAAGTATTTATACATCGTGGTAGTGTTTTTAAATGATTTTGCTTACTGTAATACCATAAATACTGTATGCATTCATTAAAATCCAATATGAGAATTCTGATTTAGGAAAAATAAATAATTTCTTTTTATTTTGGGTTGAGTTTGACTTGGACGTGCATTTTGTGAGATTCACCTGTTTATTCGGAACTGTTTATGATGCTTTCGAATTTGTTTTGTACATGTTTATTTTCTATAAAGTTTATTTGAGGATTGTTATGAACCCATATGTGTTTGAGTTCTCAAAACCACCTTGGAGGAAGTTCTCCAGGGTTCAGGACTATGTTTTTGCTGCTAAAACACATTGCGCATTCAGGCCACACGGTAGTTTATTGGTCTTGGCAGCTCAGATCGTTGGCTGGCGAGGCGAGCGGAGATGATCGCGGTTTAGTTCCCCTTCCTCCCCTCCTTGTGTTTCAGAAAAGATGTCCGATTTTCACGATGTATACAGAGTCTTTTGAACAAACATGCATTAATTTTATTCATTTAAATTATATAACCACTTCATTTGTTTGTAGGGTTGGTGCCAGTTATTTAACAGAGTGCTCTTTTTTTTTTGTTCCAGTCACATGTAACTGCTGTAAGTTAACTAAGATATATTTATAATTTTCATCGGTTGTAACTTGTATGTAAATATGAAGATGCTGTATATGTAGTTCTCCTTTGCAATACTAACAAGCTGTGTGTGACAGTGATTTACTTTGCTTTTTTCTATCTTTAATATAAAACTGCATTTGCTTTTGAATACAAATATGGTACTACTTGGTCACTTTCTTTTAAAGATACTGCATATATTACACTTTTGTCAAACATTTTACAGTTGAGGTCAAAACTTTACACCCCCCTTTCAGAATCTGCAAAATGTTATTTTGCCAAAATAAGAAGGATCATACAAAATGCATGTTGTTTTTTTTTATTCAGTACTGACCTGAATACGATATTTTACAAAAAATATGTTTACATATAGTCCACAAGAGAAAATAATAGTTGAATTAAAAAAAAATGACCCTGTTCAAAAGTTTACATCCCCTTGGTTCTTAATACTGTGTTGTTACCTGAATGATCCACGGCTGTGTTTTTTGTTTAGTGATAGTTGTTCATGAGTCCCTTGTTTGTCCTGAACAGTTAAACTGCCTGCTGTTCTTCAGAAAAAGCCCACAAATTCTTTGGTTTTCCAGCGTTTTTGTGCATTTGAAACCTTTCCAATGATGACTGTATGATTTTGAGATGCATCTTTTCACACTGAGGACAACTGAGGGACTCACATGCAACTATTACAGAAGGTTCAAACACTCACTGATGCTCCAGAAAGAAAAACATGCATTAAGAGACGGAGGTGAAAACTTTACATTGTACATTTTTCTTATTTTGCCTAAATATCATATTTTTTCATTTAGTACTGCCCTTCAGAGGCTGCAGAAGATGTTTCCCAGAAGACAAAATAAGATAATTTACCCTGATCTTCAAATTCCAAAAGTTTTCTTAATGCATGGTTTTTCCTTCTGGAGCATCAGTGAGTGTTTGAACCTTTTGTAATAGTTGCATATGAGTGCCTCAGTTTTTCTCAGTGTGAAAATATATATCTCAAAATCATACAGTCATTGTTGGAAAGGGTTCAAATACACAGAAATGCTGGAAAACAGAAGAATTTCTGCAAACTGAAGGATTTTTCTGAAGAACAGCAGGCAGTTTAACTGTTCAGGACAAACAAGGGACTCATGAACAACTATCACTAAACAAAAACAACAACAACAAAAAAACAGCTGTGGATCATTCAGGTAACAACACAGTAGTGAGAATCTAGGGGTTGAATGGGGTCCTTTTAATAAATGTAATTATTTTCTCTTGTGGACTATATGTAAACATCTTTTATGTGAAATGTCTTATTCAGGTCAGTACTAAATAAACAATAACACACATTTTATATGATTCCTCTTATTTTGGTGAAATAATTAACATTTTGCTGATTCTGAAAGGGGGATGTAAACTTTTGACCTCTACTGTACATCATAACTCAGATTTCTATAAATCTACCAGGCTTTTTTTGTCATCTTAATCTTTACTGAGACAAAATGCATTTGATTAAATGTAAATTATCGCTGTGAAAGAGTGGAGATGACAAGCACACTGTTGTTTATAGCGCTGGTAAGTCTAATTCATTCTGTTGAATTGGTTTGTTGTAAACAGTCCTCTTTCTCACATATGCAGCGTTAGGAAACGTTGCTTTTAAATTTAATGCATTATTGTTCATTTCTACAAAATTAAGTCAGTGCGTTACTTACAGAAAGTAATGTGTTACGTTACTTTTGCGTTACTTTTTCCTCTTCTGGGCTGGACCTGCCTGTTTGTTTTTTAATATAATATATCATATTTTTGGAAAACGTAAAAGCCCTTTTTCCAAAGTGAAATGAATATATGTCATGCCTAAGGAAATGTAAATCCATGTTTGTACAGTAGAGGGCGCAGCTTAAACAAAACTTTCAGCTGTGCTGCCATTCTGGATTCTAAAACAATGCAAACACAAATGTTATGTTTAGATGTCATTTTTGGATAGTACTATGGTGGGATTGGATAATTTAAGGTCAGCAGCAAAGACATTTAAAAACATGGGATTAACCATGACCCTGGATCACAAATTGTATGGGTCAAGATTTTTCTTTTATGCCAAAAATCATTAGATAAAGATCATGTTCTGTAAAGATATTTAGTAAATTTTCCCATCGTAAACATATTACAAAACTAAATCTTTGATTAGTAATATGCATTGCTAAGAACTTCATTTGGACAACTTTAAAGGTGATTTTCTCAGTAGGATATTTTCTCTTGCATTCTCTTGCACCCTCAGATTCCAGAAACATTAATAGAAAGCTTATCTATTCAGCTTTCAGATGATGTATAAATCTCAATTAAAAAAAAAAAAAAAGACCCTTATGACTCGTTTTGTGGTGCAGGGTCACAAATACATAAAGGATATTTGTGTTATTTAGGCTAACATATTTAATTAAAGCAGGTTTGTGTCATATTCTAAGTTTGCATTTCACTCTTTTTATTTATTATTGTTTTTTTTTTTTTTTTTCTGAGGTAAATTACATTACATGACTATTCACAAGCTGAAATGCCTGGAAAAAATAGTCAACATCTTCAAGTAACGTTTTCAAGCATTAAGGGACCTCCGTAACACTAATAAATACACTTTTTTATAAAACTATAATACTTCAAACTAGAGAATGAAAATTAAATAATTGATTTCACTGCGTAATTCAGACTAATAAAATGCATTTTTTTAAAAAATTCAGGATATGGGGGAAAACATCAATATTTATATCATTTCATATAGTTAATATAACGTGAAGAGTAAAAAATCGCAAATGTTTAGTTTTATACAACGAAGTTAATATTAAGAGACTTACGTTTTAGACACCATATTGTCTATTTTTGCTCTATTTATTAGTGTGCAATGACCTTTTAAATACAACTTTTGCTTATTGATTGTTTGGTATACCTAATAGACAAACAGACAAAAATATGAATCATAGCCTATTTATATAAGGTTTTATTTTTATTTTATTTGGGGGAGGGCCATTCTTCAAAATATTGTCTTCTGTGTTCAACAGAATTAAATAAACTTAAGTGGAAAGTGTTAATTGTTATAGTTTATTATTATTATTATTATTATTATTATTTTGTCTGAACTATCTCTTTAAGATTTATTCAGTGTATTTTTTACATGTCATTCCTACTCCGGCACATAGATGCCAGTAAAGCAAGTGTTTATTTCGCTTGCAACCCCGCAGTGAATCCACTGAAGAAATTGGATCTGTAACAACTAGTGTTGAGCTGAACATTTGGAAATATATTTAAATAAAACGCATATAATCTGTAATTAATAAGCACTACTAGATACTACTTTAATAATAAACATTCCGTCGCTTTTTGGCAGCATTTGTCATGAAAATGACAGAGGAAAACAAAGCTGTTAAGCCAGGTGTTACTGAAGAGGATGTTCGACTGCTAATAAAAAGAAAAGATGATATTGAAGAGCAAATTAAAGCATACTACGACATGCTTCAGACCGTAAGTTCAAACCATAGATATAAATATTTAAGGATTTGAATATGTTTTGTCATTTAGCCCGAAGAGACACATTGTTGGCTGCTTGGAAGCTGTTTAATTTGAGAACGCGTTAAAACGGCTAGTTGTTGTTTTGGACGCAACGGTTTTATAAGTTTAACAGTTTAACCTTGACGATGTAACGGCAAAATACGTTTTTTGGTGCTCGTAAATTACGGTAATGTATCGTTCGTCTGTCTCAATGTGTAACTTTATGTAAACAAGAACGACAATAATAGAGGACGTGATGGCCACTTGCATATAAATGACATTTAACGTGTCATACAGTTTGGTTTTATAAAGGCGAGACACTGCAGGTGAATAGGGTAAAGAACTAATAGTTACTCAGTTAATTTATTATATTGATAATTGCGAATAGTTTTTGTATTACGCGTTTTCTAAAATGTTAGGTTTAATATGCAAATGATGCATTATTTAATGAAATATGTGCTAATTTGCATACATTTCTAGTACAAAAATGTAAACCATGGATAAAGTCAGTTTCAAAATTATCGTTTATTTTTTTTATATATATATTAGAGTCAAATATTTTTACAGAGGGGATTTTGGGTCTCATTTTGTCACTCCATAATTCTGAAAAACTTAGAACAGACAGTTTTTTTTTTTTTTTTTTTTTTACCATTTTTGAGGGAATAAAATGTTGTATAAAATCAAGCAAATTATATATGAACAAATCCCTCTGTAAAAACCTTCAGGATATAGACAGGAATAAAAACGTAAAGTTTGGTGTGTGTAAGTGCTACTGAAGTGGAGATTTATGGCTCAGTGTAGGAGAAAAAACTCATTTTGAGAAAATAGCCTTTAAAATATGGATTGTAATTCAAATCTGTTGACGCAAATATAATTTTTTAATGATAAAGTGCTATCAAAAGCACATAACAGTGTCTTTTGGGTGTTTTCTTTTTACTAGTCTGAAAAAACACAATATGAAAAACCAAAATCTCAAACTTGACAGGTGCATGAAAAACTGTGTTTCCCCTTAAATGATTCACTACAGCAGTGAAATCCAGCATCTTTAACCAACTGAACCAACCAGCCATAATGGTCCATTTTTGAAATTTGCACATCATCTGCATGGCAAAAAAAAGATTTTTCTTCCTTAGTATTTTTGTCTTGTTTTCAAGTATAAGTATCCAAAAATTATTGAATCAGGATGCATTTACTAGACAAGTAAAACAGGGTTCCCACGGGTCCTTAAAATCCTTGAAAGTTTGTAAATCTGAAAAAAAAAAAAAGAAGTAGTTTAGAACGTTTTTGAAAATGAAGATATATAGATACAGGTCCTTGAAAGTGCTTGAATTTATTTTGTGCAAGAAGTTTTCTAAAAAAAAGAAAAAAAAAAAGCATTCCATATTATTCCCTCCAGTTCGCAAATGTGTTATTTTTGTGTTACTTTGTGGCCTATGCATACTAGCTTGCTTGATTTACGTTAGTTGCATGCATTTACAACAAATAGAATAGTAGATCTGTCATATGGACAAAAATAACACATGAAAACTGTAACAATGTATGTTACAAGGTAACACGATATTACCTTGCTCTTACTTGAAATATGTCCCCACATTAAGATATGTCTTGTTTTCTGAAAAAATTACCCACATTTTGTTAGTTTCTGTTTAAAATAAGTAAAAAGATCTGCCAATGGGGCAAGAAAAATAGTCTTGTTTAGCCCTTTAATGATGTTATGTTTATTATCCCATTGATATTTTTGCTTGTTTTACGCAAAAACTAACAACATTTGGATACTTTTTTGACATAGCATCTTACGTCATTTTACTTGTCAAGTAAATGCATCCTGATATGAGAATACTTAGATATTTATACTAGAAAACAAGACAAAAATACTAAGGAAAAAAAGAATAATTTTTTGCAGTGTGAAAGCGCTCCATTGATGTATGGTTCGTTAGCATAGGACAAGTTTTGGCTGAGATACAACTATTTAAAAGTCTGGAATCTGAGGGTGCAAAAAAATCTAAATATTGAGAAAACTGCTTTTAAAGTTATTAGCAAAAAAAAAAAAATTAAGTTTTAATACATTTACGGTAGGAAATGTACAAAATATCTTCATGGAACATGATCTTTACTTAATATCCTAATGATTTTTGGCATAAAAGATAAATTCATCATTTTGATCCATACAATGAGTTTTTTGGCTATTGCTACTATACCCATGCTCCTTAAGAAGTTTGGTGCTTCAGGGTCTCATAAAGGCTAAATATGACGCATGCATGCAAAACGTAATTCACATGCACAAAAACCAATTGACATGCATAAAGTGAAGTAATACATTTACCAAATGTTTCCCAAATGAAAAAATAAATATACAATGTGTGCACAAACTTTTAAATGTTGCAAGCTGATTGCAGTTTGAGTCTATTTGGACTGTATATTTTATTACATTTTCCCCAGTGCTTTGTGGGATTATGTATTCCTGCATTGAATATGTTTAGTACACAGTTTTGAATTTTTTATGTTTTTTGTCCAATTTTCAAGTACTACTTGCATTAAATGAAAGTTATTTGTATTATATTAGTTCCTGATCCCACCAATCAATTTTAAATGATCGATAGGACAAAATTGCATTGTCACTGACACATGTACCCATGCATCTGGAAATCTGATTTAATACTCACTTAATTTAAAAAAAAATTTCAGATACCTGATAAAAAAGATGACAAAATAATATCAAATTTTAAACATTCGGACATTTAATTAGACTGTAGCTGGATTCTGGCACAGAATTTCGGCCATAGATTTGTTAGAGTTTATTATAGCCATTTTGTCGCTGTTACTTGCTTAAATGATTTTGTTTAATTTAACCTTTAATCACTAAGAAATAAGGTGTTGTTATATTAACACATTTGATAAATCTTTGGAATATGTTTTCTTTACTGTCTTCAATGTTGGTTTGTGTGTGTATTTGCGTGTGTTTGCCCTGCAGTCCGGTGTAGGTATGGACGGTCCTCTGGTTGATGTCGAAGGCTTTCCTCGTGCAGATGTGGATTTGTACAAGGTCCGAACAGCAAGACACAATATCTCTTGTGAGTCCATTTTTCACCTGTGTGTTAAATAATTGTGATGAATCATCAGTAGTGAACACAAAAAATGTTATGATAATAGCACTGAC
The DNA here is from genome assembly GCF_049309525.1 of Garra rufa. NCBI lineage: Eukaryota > Metazoa > Chordata > Actinopteri > Cypriniformes > Cyprinidae > Garra > Garra rufa. The sequence continues at coordinate 3,996,145 of NC_133363.1, read as the reverse complement.
ATGTATGAAGGTATGTGAATATGTTAATCATCCAGAAGCATAGTATATATCAGGGTATGTGAGCGGAGCGGAGTGCGAGCGGAGCGCGGAGTGGAGCGGTGTGATTTTGAATGGAGGGAGGAGCGGATTTTTGAAAAGTCGGAGCGTCGTGGTTTTCACTCGCTCCAAGTGCGCTCCACCATCGCTCCATCATAAGTACAATTCATGCCAACGGTCCGTAATATAACTGCATAATAAGCAGGCATTCACATGTTAAACATTTAGCTTGATAGAGATGGATCACTCAAATCAGAAATAATGTGAATGGACATGAGCGGTAAATTATAGTTCACAAGGATTTAGTTTGTTCCTTCTAGATACTGAATATATTCAGGTGAAAGCCTCATTTAAACATGTGCAGCACTTATTCACACGCAATTGCTGTGACAATAATGCATTAAAACAAATGTAATGGTATCCGATTTCGAATTATCAGAAATCTGTAAGAAATGCAGCGATCCATATGTAAAATAACTGACGAAAATGTAGTTATTTTCATTACAAACCTTGCACTGCATAAAGCAGTAGTTATACTCTTTTAATGCTGACAATGTTATTAGCTTGGTATGTGGTAGGTACAAAGTTTGCACACTATTCCAAACTCTCCTGTTGTTTTAATATGTGTTATGAACAGGACCGTTATATTTAAAACATAAGGCTATTTCTGAATGTTTTGACGCGGAGCGAAGGCGGAGCGGTGTTTCTGATATCAGTGAGCGAGGAGTGGAGCGGGAGCGGAAAATTGTGAACCCGGAGTGGAGCTGGAGAGGAGCGATTATTAAATGCACTGAGCGCGGAGGGGAAATTGTTGCCGCTCCACTCCGCTCACATACTCTGGTATATATCACAGTACCATAGTTTTACCATGTTAGTGCCACAGTGGTTTTTGCAAGGGAATGAATGTTAGCTTAAAGATAATTTACCCACCCCCTTGTCATCCAAGATGTTCATGTCTTTCTTTCTTCAGTCGTAAAGAAACTGCCAGCGTCTGTTTTACATTACAACCCTATGGAGAAAACCGTGTTTTCAAAAAAGTCCTGCACGTTTTTTTAAGCGCCACCGCTTCCTGTCCTGGCAAAATGTCAAAAAAAGAAAAGCTGCATTTGCATTTAAACTGCATTTTGGAAGTTCACACTCTCGGGCACCATAGAAGTCCACTATATGTAGAGAAATCCTGAAATTTCCTCAAAAAACATAATTTCTTTACGACTGAAGAAAGAAAGACATGAACATCTTGGATGACAAGGAGGTGAGTAAATTATCTATACATTTTTGTTTTGGAAGTGAACTTCTCCTTTAATTTCAGTAGGGAATTGGTGCAATTCATTAAAATATATATATATATATATATATGTGACCCTGGACCACAAAACCAATCATAAGGTTAAATTTTACAAAACTGAGATGTATGCATCATATGAAAGTTCAATAAATAAGCTTTCTATTGATATATGGTTTGTTAGGATAGGACAATATTTGGCCGAGATACATCTATTTGAAAATCTGGAATCTGAGGGGGCAAAAAAATCAAAATACTGAGAAAATCACCTTTAAAGTTGTCCAAATTAAGTTCTTAACAATGCATATTACTAATCAAAAATTACATTTTGATATATTTATAGTAGGAATTTTGCAAAAAATCTTCTTGGAACATGATCTTTACTCAATTTCCTAATGATTTTTGGCATAAAAGAAAAATCAATAATTTTGACCCATGCAATGTATTTTTGGCTATTGCTACAAATATACCCCAGCGACTTAAGACTGGTTTTGTGGTCCAGGGTCACATATATTATGCCCTTATACTCTACTGCTACATTTCAACCTGAAATCCTACGCACTCAAGTTTATGTTCACTCAGCACATTTACAGTGGAAGGGATGTCAAATATTGGTGTCATTGTACTGGAAAACCCCCTCAAAGTTACAAAATCTGATTACAGTACTTCACAAGCAACAGTCTCTCTAAATGTACACACTTCCGGTCAAAAGTTTGTAATAATAATAAAAAAAAAAGAATCTTTGTCTTATATGCTCACCAAAACGGATATTTGATTACCGGTACAAATACAGTAAAAACTGTAAAATATTTACTATTTAAAATAACTGTTTCCTATTGTAATATATGTTAAAAAATAATTTATTCCTGTGATGCAGAAGCTGAATTTTCAGCATCATTATTTTAGTCTTCAGTGTCACATGATCCTTCAGAAATCATTATTCATATGCCGATTTGCTGCTCTATCTTTATTATCATATATATTAAGAATGTCTAATTATTTGCCATTATTGGTACTCTTCATGTTTTTGATTTCTTTTTTAATAATTTTTTAAGGTTTACAAAATGATCACAAAACTATCATGGTGGAGATTGAGGAGGCCCTTCATAAGCTGCATGCAACAGCAAGAGGCAAACAAGAGAAGGATGAGACAAAGATGGAAGTCACTGAGCCGGCTGCGTCTCTGCCAACTCCGTTTGCACTGGTGGATGCCGTAACACAGGGCTCCCCTGCTTTTCAGGCTGTAAGTTTGTGCCACTTCTAGCTTGAAAATTAAAAATTAAAAACTTGTAAATAAACATGCAACATTATGTAAGTAAAATAGGTTGCAACTTGTAAATGCTGTGTCTTGTTGACACACAGATCCTGTATATTTAAAATGATACATTATATTGATTATGTTAGCTGTGTTCTTCAAAGTTGCTCATTGCAAGTTTTATTTAATTTCATGTTAGTACTTAATTGTTTTTTGAGCCTATGCACACACTAAAGATGCAACTAGAGAGATTAAAACAGATGTACCAGGGCTCTATGCTTACTTTTCTTTTTAGGAGAACTGAAAGAGTTAAGGAGCACAGTCAAAATTTTAGAAGCACCTTCTAATCAAAAAACTGATTAAAAAAATGAGCCTTCCCGTTACGAGATGATATTTTACTCCTTAAAGTGATTTAAAGGGGAATTTTGTTTTTACTTTCGTAATGGCATTTTCTTTATTAAAAAATGTCATCTTTAATGTCTAATTTTTTACACACAAAAAATATTTTTTACGCTTTTTACATTTTATAATTATAAAACAGAATAAGAACAAGTAGAATAAGTTACAATTCAAATGAAATCAGTATTAGCAAAATTAATTTGTACTATAAAGGTGGCACAGAAGAGCATAAAAGTGGCTTGTAGGTGTATTTTCATGTTTAATGAGGTTCAGAGATGGCATGAGTGCAACCAAAATCATAAATTCATGTTGAGATTAATGTTTTAAATATAAAATTTTGAATACAGAAATATTAAATGTTTTCAATGATAGAAAAGATTAAACTAAATCTGCCAGTAGGTGGCAGCAAGTCACTGATTTAACTACTGAATCATATAATTTATTTGATTTGTTTGAACGGCTGATTCCACTGCAAAAAAAGCTTTTACTTTATTTAGCTTGTTTCCAGCCAAAAAAAAAAAAAAAAGTATTTTTTATTTTCTAGATAAGTAAAAATTGTTGTTTTCTGAAAAAAAGGGTCAAAATTAAGTGTGTTTTTGCTTGAAACAAGCCAAATAATCTGCCATTGGGGTAAGAAAAATAATTTAGTTTTCTGCTTGAAATAAGTTTTTTTGTGTACTTGTTCTAAGCAAAAACTCACTTATTTTTAAATTCTGAAAACAAGAAAATAATTTTTACTCGTCTAAAAAATCCTTCTTAATTTAAGAATTTTTAGATATTTTGGCTAAGTAATCTAAGTAAGTAAGAAACACATTTTTTTTGCAGTGTTCAGGAATAAAACAAGTAACTGTCTTTATGAATGGGACATTGACTCATTGACTTGATTTGTTTAAAAATGCATGTTCATTTCATAGTCGCACGTACAGTGTTGTTTTCGTCAACGATGACGATGACGAAATCATTTCGTTGACGCCACTTTTTTCATGACGATAACGAGACGATGACGAGATAAAAATGGCTCGTTGATGACTAAAACATGACGAGACGTGTGTGAGTTTTCGTTGACGAGACGAGAATAGACGAAAATGTTAGTGGATGGTCCGTCAGACGTTTAAAATGCATGACATTTCTGCTTATTGTGCATGCCAATCATAACCTAAAACGTATCTGCCGCTATGGCAAGCCGTTTTAACATTCCATCCTTGTTTGTCTTTTATGTTTTAAAACATTCCTTCATTATTGTAATTATTGGTGAAAATAGTTGATCCGGAAGCTCACATTGTGTTGAAATATAGATCTGCTATTTTCAGATCTTACAAGTGACACTACCCAACAGCAAAATAATTACTGACCTACATTAATTTGTTAAAAGACTACTTTTTCCCCTTTTTTGACTAAAACTAGACTAAAACCTTTTTGACTTTTCGTCGACTAAAATTGGACTAAAACTATCACATATAGAAGTGACTAAAATTTGACTAAAACTAATAAGCATTTTAGTCCAAAAGACTAAGACTATGACTAAATCTAAGATGGTTGTCAAAAACAACACTGCGCATGTAGTAGTTTTCAGTCCCAAATGCAATGAAATGGTCGCTTTATTGAGCCTGTGTTCAGCATTTACAAAGTGGCTATTTGTTAATAGCTGATATTTCATGGGGAAAAACCGTTTCACTGATTTCTGTTTTCTTCTGTTTGTAGGGTTTGCGAGTTGGTGATGAGATTATAGAGTTTGGCTCCGTAAATACACAAAACTTCAGGAATCTGCGTGACATCGCTTCTGTTGTCCAGCACAGTGAAGGGGTTTGTTGGAACTCCAACCTTTTTCCTTTAAGTTTAAAACTGTAGTGCATTTACTTATTCTTTTTTAATACTTTACATTTCTGTTTATGTACAACATGATTCAGTTTAATTTTGTCTTGATGGACTATTCTCCTATTTCTGTTTACTGTAGAAATCCCTGCGTGTTGGGCTACTTCGAAGTGGACTGGAGGTGCATCTTAATTTGACCCCGAAGCAGTGGTCTGGTAGAGGACTACTAGGGTAAATAATGTCTTTATTGAATTAATATTTGGAAAATATGAAAAATAAAACCGTTCTTGATGAAAATGTTCTTATGTCAATAGGTGCAACTTAGTACCTCATCAGAGATGACAAGTGAAAGGGCAAGGATCATCTTTATGAAAAACAACACATCTTTTTTTGCTCTAAATAAATTTGCAGTGGGTTAACTTCTGTTTTGCTTTTGCATTGATTTGTTAAATTAATTTAGATAAATTACCAAGAAGAAATGACAGACCATTTGGTTTCAGACTTACTTAATCTGCCAGAAAGGATGAATAGAGAATTTAATAGCAAGGTTTTCACTTAACCTTTTTCTCCTTTTAAATTTCTTGCATCCATTTTATACATTTTACCATGTATACATTTTTCTAAAATTGGTGCATTCTGGAAAAATCTGGCAATGGGAGCTTAAAATATGATTTAACATTTTGATGTCCAAACATCAAATAATAATATCAGGTAACATCAGGTTGAGTAAATGATGTCTGAATTTTCTTTTTGGGTGAGCTATCCCTTATATATATATATATGATAAATATATTACAGTGTTTTTTCAGTGCTCTTGGGCTTTATTCTTCTTATTATTATCATTATCAGATTTCAACCTTATTTTTCTTACATGAAAATCAAATTAAAACTGACATGGGAAACATTAACCACACCTTCACTGTTTTTCTTGCTACTTTCAAAATGCAGTTTATGCATAGATTTTATGGTCGGATCCAGATTTTTTAACATTGAATTTTAAAATCATATTTCATGTAAATATGAATTACTAGTCATTTTAATTTACAGTTAACTTAAATTCATTCTTGACTAGTCAAAATGTACTTATTGATATTTTGTACCATGTTTAATGTTTTCATAACTTTTTTCTTTATAATGATTTTCTCTAATGACCATTTTAACTTCCCAAAACTCAGTTGTAACTATTGAAGACATAATTATAGATTGTCAGACCAAAGCATTAAATGATCATTTGGCTTGCCATATAACATTATACTTGCATATAGAGGTGTAAGACTACATAGGGTTGGGGTTACCTTTAACCTGTAAATGACAATTAATAATTAAGACTTCAAATTTAAAATGTCTATTAAGTTTTGACTACTCAAACTAGTTTTGAATTGCAATGTATTAGTTTCAGGTACCAAAAATACATTCTCGATATCTTTAATAGTAATCATTTGCATATCTCGAACTAAGAATTTTTACTAATATTTCAATTAGACATCTTGAATTACAGTTCTACATGGGTAGTAAAAACTAACTTGTAGATAGGCTATTTTAAAAATGTAAATATTTTCAAATGGAAATATAACAAAATAGCTTAATTCATTGTAAATTATGACAAATATACTCTGACGTTTTTTAAAGAATCTCTTCTGCTCACCAAGCCTGCATTTATTTGATTCAAAATACAACAAAAGCAGTAATATTGTGAAATATTTTTACTATTTAATAGAACGGCTTTCTATTTGAATATATATTAAAATGAAATTTATTCCTGTGATCAAAGCTGAATTTTCAGTATCATTACTCCAGTCTTCAGTATCACTTGATCCTTCATTCTAATATGCTGATTTGCTGTTCACAAAACATTCATTGTTATGATTATTTTCATCAATATTTAAAACAGTTGAGTGCATTTTATTCAGGATTCTTTGATGACTAAGATTCAAAGATCAGAATTTATCTGAAATAAAACGCTTTTTTAACATTATACACCATTCAAAAGCTTGGAGTAAATTTTCTGGGTGGAAAGAAATGAAAGAAGGAGGCTTTAAATTGATCAAAAGTGATGATAAAGACATTTGTAATGTTACAAAAGGTTTCTATTTCAGATAAATGCAGTTCTTCTGAACTTTCTATTCATCAAAGAAACCTGAAAAGTCTACTCAGCTGTTTTTAACAACAATAAATGTTTCTGAGCAGTAAATCAGCATATTAAAATGATTTCTTGAAGGATCATGTGACACTAAAAACTGGAGTAATGTTGCTAAAAATTTAGCTTTGAAATCACAGGAATAAATTACATTTAAAAAAAAATATTAGAATAGAAAACAGTTATTGTAAATAGTAAAAATATTTCAAAATCAAATAGATGCAGGTTTAGTGAGTAGAAGAGACTTCTTAAAGGAGTAATAGAACAAAAAATTACATATAATTTACTCACCCCCTTGTCATCCAAGATGTTCATGTCTTTCTTTCTTCAATTTTTTGAGTAAAACATTTCAGGATTTCTCTCCATATAATGGACTTCTATGGTGCCCCAGAGTTTGAACTTCCAGATTGCAGCTTCAAAGAGCTCTAAACGATCACAGCCGAGGAAGAAGGGTCTTATCTAGCAAAACAGTGGGTTATTTTCTAAAACAAAATAAAAATGTATATACTTTTTAACCTCAAATGCTCATCGTGTCTAGCTCGGCAAGACAAGCGTTTGAGATTAAAAAGTATATGTGACCCTGGACCACAAAACCAGTCTTAAGTCGCTGGGGTATATTTGTAGCAATAGCCAAAAATACAATGCATGGGTCAAAATTTTAGATTTTTCTTTTATGCCAAAAATCATTAGGAAATTAAGTAAAGATCATGTTCCATGATGATTCTTTGTAAAATTCCTACTGTAAATATATAAAAATGTAATTTTTGATTAGTAATATGCATTGTTAAGAACCTAATTTGGAGAACTTTAAAGGTGATTTTCTCAGTATTTAGATTTTTTTGCACCCTCAGATTCCTGATTTTAAAATAGATGTATCTCGGCCAAATATGGTCCTATCATAACAAACCATACACCAATAGAAAGCTTATTTATTGAGTATTCATATGATGTATACATCTCAGTTTTGTAAAATTTAACCTTATGACTGGTTTTGTGGTCCAGGGTCACATATAAGTTGTAAATGTTTTTAGAAAATATCTAAAAACCCTTCTTCCTCGGCTGGGATCATTTAGAGCCCTTTGAAGCTGAATTCAGGAAGTTCAAACTCGGGGGCACCATAGAAGTCCATTATATGGACTTTTTATTCCTTAAAAAGGCCGTTTCTTTACGACTGAAGAAAGAAAGACATGGACATCTTGGATGACAAGGGGGTGAGTACATTATCTGTGCATTTTTGTTATGAAAGTGAACTACTCCTTTAAAAAAAAAACATTAAAATTTGTTTTTAAACATTAAAAATCTTACTGTTCAGAGACTTTTGACTGGTAGTTTATTATCTTGTCATCATCGACCATCATTTGACCAGTAAAACTAATTTAAGACTACTGAAGATTTAATGATTAAACGTCTTGCCATACACTTATTTCTATTCTCTTGGTACGAACGTCACAAAAACCAGGCAAAGTTGTTTCCACGTCCGTCGCGAAGGAAATGCGCAGGAATCGCTGAGCGAATTTCCCGGATGGAGTTCTGTCGCCATATTTAGAAGCAGCGTCGGTCGCCGGTAGGGTACGAGGATTTTAAGCCGCTGTTACTGCACCAAGTAGACCAAAATAACATATTTGTTCATATTCTTACACCCGTCTCCACAAACAAACAGCGTCTCCTACTTTCACCCTTTCCGTCTCCTCCCGATCCCCAGTAAACATGGCAGATCGAGAGCACTTGGTTTACCAGGCTAAACTAGCAGAACAAGCCGAGAGATACGATGGTGAGTTGATATTTTTGTAGATTTGTGTTGTCACACATTGAAATTACATCGGAGGGACAACAATGAGCAGAGGAATGTCGTATTACTGGACAAATTGTGTGATAAACCCAAAAAATAAGCGCTTGCTATTCACACGTGTCTGTGTCGCGCACATCCAGGAGAAATGGGAAGAAAAATCCAGGAGAGCTGTTGTTTGGAAAGGCCTTGACTAACTCAACCCATCCTCCATTGTTAATAAACCTAAAGTAAATGTTGGTCTGTGTTTACATGGCGAAGAGCTGTTCTGTAAAATCTGTGAATGGTTAATTTGGTATTTGACCAGCTAGTCGAATTAGTTATCTGGTAACTTTGATCTAAAAGTATGTGGTTTAAATAATTTAAAACGCACCAAATCATATATTGTTTTCATTTGTTGCTGTAAATGATCTGAATTAAATCAGACTGGGATCAGATTTTAGGTGATGCAATAGACCAATTATCTGTTTGTAAACATCCGGGATGCGCGCGCATCTTGGTTGCAGAAAACCCGGGATACATAGCGTTTACGAATAGGAAATTACACGGATATGGTACAAAACAGTTCAATTCTAAATTATTATAGATTATTTTGATTAATGTTATTTTAAAAATGTTTACCGCATATTACAACAGCTTGTCACCCAACGATTAGAATGGTTATTCAACGAAATTAACGTTAGTGAGTGGGATTGCTCTGACAGATCCGTTTGCCATAGAGGTAATCGTGTACCCAAATCAAGTCAAGTGCAAATTAGATGTATAAAGCATGCCTCAACAGGCTTCACAACACAATGCAGACATACAAAAACGATCAATGTCTAACAAATTAATTTACAAACACGATGTGACATTATTTGCCATAAATTCTCTGAATTTTGATGCCTGCAATTTAATCCCTCTTAGCAAATAAAGAGACAATATTTACCTCAAATATTTAAGTTTTGCTTTGCCTTTGTTTATTTCACACTGGGTTGAGTTGAGTAGGAAAAGACAGAAGTGACGAATACCGACCTCCTGTACAAAAAGTGTATTCTAACGTTAGTGACTGACAGTAGGATAGTTCGCTATAACTTGTTAACGTTAGTAGCCAAGCTTACGAGACTAGCCGTGTAACTTTACCCACTGCACAATACAACATTTTCACGGTTGTCTTTCCTTCATTTTCTGATTTTTCTTTCGGGTTTTACGCTGCGTTCCAGGCAGGTTTTTTAACTCGTAAATCAGGACTTCAAATCACGACTCACATCTTTGTAGCATTCCAGGCAAGTCACCCCAAACTGCCTGAGCGCATTTATTATTATTACATTATTATTAATTTGTTTGCAATGTTATATTGTCCTAAAGTCTATTTTTCACTGTGTAACTCTTGCATAAACACCGCACTCGTAGGTGCTGACATAGTGGTTTTGCGGGCTATGTCACGTCAGAACTCGGAACTGGGAGCACATCGATCTAGTACGAGTTCACGAGTGGGAAGTCACGGGTTTGACTGTCGTTTGGGTGCACTTTCACTGATAGAAGATCGGAAAAACACGAGTAACGGGTTGCCTGGAACGGGACATTATAGCGGTTCCGGTCGTCTTTTGCAACCGACATGCGCACTTGAACCAGCGTGACGCGTGTGTGACGTAGGCTGATAATTGGTCTATAATGACTAGGCTAAAACTAGCTGTTTGTTCTGCACGAACTGAATGAGGGTTGATCAAATATGTTGAATATTTTTATTATGTCAGTGTTTTGTTGATGTTTACACATGGATATATAGGTCATATGTGACCCTGGACCACAAAACTAGTTTTAGGTAGCATGGGTATATCGCCGCTATAGCCAAAAATACAGATTTTTGCCCAAAAATCATTAGGATATTAAGTAAATATCATCTTTCATGAAGATAACAGCCCAATAAAGCATGTAATAAAATATACAGTCCAAATGGACTCAAACTTCTCAAAATTTTGTAAATGTGTTACTTTACTTTATGCGTGTAAATTAGTTTTTGTGCATGTATGTAACATTTTGTGTGCATGCATCATATTTAGCCTATTTGAAACCCTGAAGCACAAAGCCAGACTTAAGTAGCATGGTTATATTTGTAGCAATAGTCAAAAATATATTGTATAGGTCAAAATGATCAATTTTTCTTTTATGCCCGAAAATCATTGGGATATTAAGTAAATATCATCTTTCATGAAGATAACAGCCCAATAAAGCGTGTAATAAAATATACAGTCCAAATGGACTCAAACCTCTCAAAATTAGTTTTTGTGCATGTAAATAACATTTTGCATGCGTGTGTCATATTTAGCCTATGTGAGACCCTGAAGCACAAAACTAGTCTTAAGTAGCATGGGTATATTTGTTGCAATAGCCAAAAATACATTGTATAGGTCAAAATGATCAATTTTTCTTTTATGCCCAAAAATCATTGGGATATTAAGTAAATATCGCGTTTTATGAAGATAATGCCATAAAGCACTGGGGAAAATGTAATAAAATATACAGTCCAAATAGACTCAAATTGCAAATACATTTTGTAAATGTGTTACTTCAATTTATGCATGTAAATAACATTTTGCATGCATGTGTCGTATATAGCCTATATGAGACCCTGGAGCACAAAACTAGTCTTAAGTAGCATGGGTATATTTGTTGCAATAGCCAAAAATACATTGTATGGGTCAAAATTATAGATTTTTCTCTTATGCCCAAAATCATTAGGATATTAAGCAAATGTCATGTTTCATGAAGATATTTTGCAAATTTCTTAGTGTAAATATATAAAAGCTTAATCTTTGATTAGTAATATGCAATGCTAAGAGCTTCATTTGAACAACTTTAAAGGCAATTTCTCAGTATTTTGATTTTTTAATAATATTTTTTTTGCACCCCTTTAGATTTCAGATTTTTAAATTGTTGCATCTCTGTCAAATATTGTTTTGTCCTAGCAAACCATACATAAATAGAAAGCTTTCAGATGATGTGTAAATCTCAATTAACAAAATTAACACTCATAACTAGTTTTGTGGTCCAGGGTCACTTTCTCATGTCATTTTCTTTGGTGCATTAAATATGACACGGGGGGCTAATAAGAGGTATAATTTCCCCCTTTTTTAGAAAAAAAAAATACATTTTAACATTGCATTCTGTGCATTTTTTTATGGGCCATTGAGATATTTTGGATAATAGAGAACTTGAAGGTTCTGTTACCTTGACAAACCCTATTAAAAAGCTTTAAAAATTGAGTTTGAATATTTTTATAATCTATATAGTATATGTGACATAAACCACTTAGATGATTAGATGACAGCAACCAAAGTTTACTTTATTTTTTTTTTATTTCCTCAGCATTTCAACATAGCGCTTCAGCTTAGAAGCCTTAACAATATGTTTCAGTTTAACACAAAACAAAACAAAACAAAACAAAAAGCTCAGACATAGTTAGTGAGTAGAAAAAATATTAGGTAAGTGTATATTTGTTAATAAATGTTAACTTTATTTATGAAATAGATACTGATTATTTGCATTTTTATGTGCCCAGTAACCAATATGCAACTGAGCGCAAGACAGAGAGAGAAATAAATTTGGTTTTATTTCCAACATGCGCTCATTCAAGACTTAATTGAATTCATAGTAAGTTATGTCTTTTGGACATGATTTAACTTGAAAGATTACGTGAATCAATACGTTTATTTCTTAGGGCCAAGCTTAAACTACATTTTAAGCATATTTGTTAAATAAATGTAATTAATTAAAGCAAATTTCCATTAATCGGTGGATCCTGTATTATAAAGCTGATATCCGATTATGGAAAAATGGTTAAATATCAGAAAAAATATTGGTAAAACCAATTATTGGTTGATCTATATGTATGTATGGAAGAAAAGATCTTTGCTATTTCCATGCCATTGAGACTTTAACAGTTACTCAGAATTTCATTTATACAGCAGAAGTAAAATGTCTTGGGCTAAATGAGTGTGTACTTTTCCTTAAACCCTAGTAATAAGCTAGCATCTGCTACAGACATTTATGATATCTGAAATGACTACGTTGGACCTTAACTTTCTTGTTTAATGTCCGAAGTTGAACTTTCTTTGCCGAAGGGGTTCCTTTGTATCATTAGGATGAATCTTCTCTGTGTTTCAGAAATGGTGGAGTCTATGAAGAACGTCGCAGGAAAGGACACAGAGCTCACAGTAGAGGAGAGAAACCTGTTGTCCGTGGCGTATAAGAACGTGATTGGAGCTCGACGAGCCTCCTGGAGGATCATCAGCAGCATTGAGCAGAAAGAGGAAAGCAAGGGAGGAGAGGGCAAACTCAAAATGATCAGAGAATACAGACAAACGGTGAGACTGCATGAGCGTCTGGAGTATATTGGCGAGTCAAATGAAAATATTCATCAACTGATATAATAAATGATGAAATAATGAATGAAAAAAAAAATGGTAACACTTTACAATAAGGTACATTAGTTAAACAGTAGTTAATGTACTAACTAACTAACCATGAGCAATACATTAGTTACTCTATTTACTAATCTTTATTAACATTAGTTAACGGAAATACAGTTGTTCATTGTTTGTTCATGTTAGTTCACACTGCATTAACTAATGTTAACAAGATTTTAATAACGTATTAGTAAATGTTGAAATTAACATTAACAAAGATTAATAAATGCTGTATAAGTGCAGTTCATTATTAGTTCATGTTAACTAATGTGGTTAACTAATGTTAACTAATGAACCTTATTGTAAAGTGTTACCAAAAAACTAAACCACTGACAGTTCATGTCCGTTTATCATTTCTTACACTGTAATAATTTAGTCTGATCTTCACCAAAATTCAGGTGATTTTCAAATGCTAGACATGCTTGATTTAATACATCAAATTAATGTTTTGTATTAGAGGTCAGGACTAAACCAATGTTTTATAATTAATGATAGAAGTTCTAAAATCTACCTGTCCTAATTTATACACCAAAATATTGACGCTATGTGAAAACAAATAGTACAGTAATAATTAAAACCACTAGGGATGCACCCAAATGAAAATTCTTGGCCGAAGCCAGATAAAATTAAACAATGGGCCGAAGGCCGATTACCGAACATTTTTTTTTGTGTTTTTCTCCATGTATTTTGCCAAATTTTTTTCACCATTGAGTAAATTAAATAGCCAAAATGTGCTTTTTACAGTTTTGTCTTGCTTTTCCAAAACAAAAAACAAAAAAACTATTACAAAACAACAATTTAAACATATTTTCACTGAACATTTTTAACATTCTAGTAGACATTATAGCCTTGCTGAGCAAATGAGAATGTTATAATAAATGTGTTAATAGAGCTGTTGTAATATTTTTGTCTTTTTAATTTTATTTTACAGAACAACAGTAAAATCACAATACTACCATTTATTAATGTCAGCAGGAAGACCTCAGTACTATTTTTTTTTTTTTTTTATGCTGACAGCAGCAGATTTATGAATGATTCTCGTCACGCAGATTTTCCTCGCGATTTGGACTTTGAACTTTGGCTATTGAGCTTGTGCAGCGCTGTCAGAATAAATACAATTTGTGTGTGTATTAGACAACATAACATTCTGTAGTTTATTTACTAATGGTTTAAGGCTCAGTCATCATACATTAACCAGCAACAACCAGCCCTTTCTCTTCTCATGGAAGACATGCGATGCAATACTAAACAGTCTCTCGCTGTTGGTGCTTGTAATGATTTTTGCCTCTTTTGTGTTTTAAATGCTTCCACACTCCTGAGATTTTTGCTGCATTAGAGTGCGCCTCTGTTTGATCGCGTCACGTTATTGTTCGGTATAATTTACTCAACCTTTTCGCTTATCCGGCTGAACACCGAAAGAGCTTTTTTTTTGCTATTCTTGGCCAAATAATTTCAGTTGCCAAACATTTGGTGCATTTCTAAAAACCACCGAATTACAGAAGAGCCTTGAAGTGAAACAAAAAAGTGTAATGTAGAGTAAGTGAAATCTAGAGTAGTATACATGTACACGATGCCATAATCATGTTGCGGTTTCTCCTCTTACCTTTTGCAGGTTGAGAACGAGTTGAAATCTATTTGCAACGACATACTGGATGTACTGGACAAACACCTTATTCCTGCAGCCAACACAGGAGAATCCAAAGTTTTCTACTACAAAATGTAGGTGTTTGATGAATCAAAGTACATGCATTTAAGACTTTAATGGTCTCTTAGATGAGTGAGGTTCTGCGTGTTAAATATGGCATAAAACCTGGCTTCATTCTGTAGAGCAGGACACTATTCTCTCATGTAGGTCATGGATTGGATTCCCAAGAAACGTGCACAATTATAAAATGTATACCTTGAAGCGTACTAATCGTGCAAACTAAATTGCTTTGGATACAAGAGTCTGCCAAGTCTGTTGTAGTGCTTTATGAGTTACTTTGAAAAAGTGAACGCCTAACTTGTTTGTTTTTTATTTTTGGTTTCTAAAAGCAATGCATGCTTAGAGTAAGATTAACCAAACATTAAACTTGGCTGTTAGTCACCCTCAGAAACTGGAAACGTTGGTGATTCATAATGCAAGTTAATAATTACCATCACTTTGAGAGTTTAAAAAAAAAAGCATATATGGGCAAAATTAATACCGGTGGATCGAACGTTATTTACAACAATACAAGCTGCAATCCAGAGTCTAAGTCAAACAGGGAAATGCAATTCTCTTTCTGGTTCCTTTGGACAGTTTGTTTCAATGAACCTGTTTAAATGACTGGCTTGCCAATTTGTTTAGATAACACAAAGATGTAACACGTGACCCTGGTCCACAAAACCAGTCTTAAGTAGCATGGCTATATTTGTAACAATAGCCAAGAATGCATTGTATGGGTCAAATTTATCGATTTTTCTTTTATGACAAAAATTATTTGGTTATTAACTAAAGATTATGTTCCATGCAGATATTTTGTACATTTCCTTCCATAAATGTATCGAAATTTAATTTTTAATTAGTAATATGCATTGCTAAGAACTTCATTTTTCTCAATATTTTTATCTTTTTTTGCACCTTCAGATTCAAGATTTTCTCACCCAAATGTTGTCCTATCCTAACAAACCATATATCAATGGAATTTTTTTCATCTTATTTATTCAGATTTCAGATTATGTATAAATCTCAATTAAAAAAAATGACCCTTATGACTGGTTTTGTGGTCCAGGGTCACTTATGCAATTATATTATTAAAACACCCAATAATTATGTGAATATCACGTTTCTGACAGCACAGAATATTCTCAGAATAGTCATTGTAGTTAATAAGAAGATAATGCATTTTTTCACCCACACTTGTTTTTGTGTCTTTGGTTTGCAGGAAGGGCGACTACCATAGGTACCTAGCAGAGTTTGCCACGGGTAATGACCGAAAGGAAGCAGCGGAGAACAGTTTGGTCGCGTATAAAGCTGCCAGTGACATTGCCATGATTGAGCTCCCTCCCACGCATCCCATCCGACTCGGTCTTGCACTCAACTTCTCTGTCTTTTACTACGAGATCCTTAATTCCCCCGACCGTGCTTGCAGGTTGGCTTTTTCTCCTTACTTAAAGTGTGTAATGTTTGTTTGATGTTAACTTGCTCCCATATTAATATGCATAGACAGCTATGGATAAGCAGGGTTATTTGTAGAGCTGCAAAACGATTAGTTGTGATTAATCATTTCAAAATAAAAAAAATTGTTTGCATATTATGTGTGTGTACTGTATATAATATTTATATACAAGTGTTTACATACAAATGCATACAATAAATACTTAAAAAAATGTGTGTGTGTGTGTGTATATATATATATATATATATATATATATATATATATATATATATATATACACACACACACACACACAATAATTTTGCAGCTCTAGTTAATTGTTAATTTAGTATCATTGAAATACCATTATATAATTTTTTTGGGGGGGGGGTGGATTTGGTGGTTATTTTAATATTGTTTCATTTTAATTTTAAAAGTTTTTCCATTTTTTTTAATTCATGTCTGCATAAAAAATGTCTGTATGGTTCATTATTTTTTTTTATTTCAGTTATAGTTTTAATTTTATAATTTTAGTTTAAATGTAAGTAAATACACATTTAAATTTAATATTTTGTTGTATGTTTTAATACAGTAAGTAAACTAAATGAAAATGAGATGTTGCCTCATTCAGCTGAAATAAAATAAGTAAAAACATTTTTTAAGTAACTATAATAATCCTGTGGCTAAGTAAGCCATTCATGGGTTGATTCCCAGAAATGTGTAATAATTGTGGCTCTGTGTTTGATTTCAAGGCAGCCCTAAAAGTTGATATTTATGTAAATTAATGATTAATAATTTCATCACATTGCTGGAATGTTTGCATTTTATGTTCTCAACAGCAGCAGTTGTAAACCTTTTTGACTTGAAGGCCCCCATTTTCCGACATGATATATTGAAAGCCTGTTATTACGTATATATAATTTAAAAGACGTTGTTTTTGTCTTTATTAATGTAAAGCCATTTTGAAATAAAGCACTATAAAAATAAATGTGACTTTACATATTGATATTAATTGTAGGAAATATGATTTCACCTTGATTTTTGTGTACTCTGTTTTGAGTTTGATCATTTCAATTAAGAATTTATTGTATTTATTAACACTTTATTAAGTTTAATACTTCATTCTGCAGCCCCCTGGTTAAGAACCTCAGAAAACCCCTCTGAAAAAGCCACTCTGACTCTCCTCTCACTCCTTTAACAGGTTGGCGAAGGCGGCGTTTGACGATGCGATTGCGGAGCTGGATACACTGAGTGAGGACAGTTACAAGGACTCAACGCTCATCATGCAACTGTTACGGGACAACCTGACACTCTGGACCTCAGACATACAGGGAGACGGTGAGACATGCATGTCTTAGAGAAGCTGTAATAACGAAATTGTACTGAAATGCACAGTAAGAGGTCTTCACGGATCCAAAAATTCGTACCCGAACCCGAAGAGACCCGTAAATGTGCTGGACGGAACCGACCCGGACCCGTATTTTATTTTAAAGTGGGACCCGAACCCGTGAAGACTTGAGAAATACCTTAAATGTACTAGTTGGACCCGAACCCGGCTGGAAAGACACAGACCCGACTGTACCCGATCGGCTCATATTGCACAGCAAACTGCTGTTAACCATAAACTTTTTGGTGTAACTACTGTTAGTAGCGTTGCATACAGACCTCCTTGCCAGTACATTTACATGTTAGTCTGTTCTTCTCTCTTGCCGACAGAAAGACCCTTTTTTAATCCACTATTCCAGCTTTAATAGTTTAGACTACTCGCGGTCACGGTCGGTGACGAATGTGTTTACCCTTTTGAACTACAATAACGATACTTTTTGCAGATTGAAATTTAGACTCGGCGCAATTGTTGTAATTTATTTATTAATTATTATTATTATTTTTTTCAAAAAGGCACGGAACAATGAATGCGGTAAACTTTACTGCGTGCGTCTTCAATAACAGTATCTTCTTCAGCACTGCAAAAAATGCTTTTCTTAGAATTTTTGTCTTGTTTCCAGCCAAAATATCTAAAAATTCTTGAATCAGGAAGGATTTTCGAGACAAGTAAAAATTATTGTCTTGTTTTTAGTGAAAACAAGTCAAAATTAAGTGAGTTTTTGCTTAAAACAAGCAAAGTAATCTGCCAATGGGGTAAGAAAAAAAATCTTATTTCAAGCAGACAACTAGATTATTTTTCTTACCCCATTGGCAGATTATTTTGCTTGTTTTAAGCAAAAACTCACTTAATTTTGACTTGTTTTTACTAAAAACAAGACAATAACTTTTTCTTGTCTAGAAAATCCTTCCTGATTTAAGAATTTTTAGATATTTTGGCTGGAAACAAGACAAAAAATCTAAGTAAGAAAAGCATTTTTTGCAGTGAGTAAGATAAAGCAATACAAAACATCTGTTTAGAGCTCCACCTACGGCACCTAGTGGTCATCTTATGAAACTTAAAGGAGGAATTTGCACGTATACTGTAGCACAAGACAGCTTGATAACGTAAATAGCTTATTCTGAAAAGAGTGTATTTTTTTCCACCATATTTTCTATCATTACTGTGCTTTCTGAACTGAGCCTGACCAAAAAAATGTAAATATAACAAGATGGTTCTTCCATGTTATTTTAAGCGTAAGAAAGAATGCAATGTGTACTATGGGAGAGTAAAAGTCGCCAGCTTTGGTTGCCATAGAAACATTTCATGCGCGTAAGATTGCACATGCGCGTTATTTTAATTAATTAATTAATGTAACTGTTCATTTTCGATTTCATATTGCTGATGTGAAATAAATAATTGTGCAAGGCTATCAGATTTGACCTTTGTTTGCTTTTACTGTTGTACACAGTAGGAACTCCTCCCGCGCTCTGCTTCTTGCTGCTGCGGTCACGCCAGATGCTGTTTTTATTTATTTATTTATTCTTCCTTTTTTTTTTTTTTTTTTTCCCCTCTCACACTTTTCTTATCATAATTTTACAAGTTGCAAGTTACAAAAGACGTGCAAAGTGGTGACTGACACTGGCAGGTGCGATGTTCTCCGATCGACTCGAGTATTATACACAGGTTAAACATACCCTCCCGGGTCCTCGGGACTTTGGTCCTCTGTGAAGAGCTCTACTGTGCAATGCAAAAATCATTTTCATTTCAAACAGTATTTTACCTTGTTTTTCCGCAAAATAGCTAAACTAGAAGTTAACAGATGGGGGATAATAATAACGGCACAAACCATATAATTCCACAAGCTGTATTTTGAAATGCAACAAAAGGATTGAATCAGTAAAATGACCAATTAATAAAGAACTTTTGATAATTTTAGTGAAAACTTTTTTTTTTAATTAAATTCAAAAGGTTCTATTGTATTATTATAGTTTATTATTGTACTACTACTCTGAGGAAAGTTTTTATAATTTTCTATAATTTGCAATTTTTAATAAAAAGCTTGCATGGTGCTAAACAATTTTTTTAAATTTATTATTATTATTTTTTTTTTTTTCAAAAAAACAAATGGCATTGATTTGACTTCAATTAATAAGTATAATCAAATTGTCTTACTTTGTTGATAACCTTCAAAAGGTTTTAATCAGATTATTCCAAATTTTGATTTGTAAAAATGGGACCTAAATATTTTGTTTCTTTCTATAATTTATTCTTTCTGTAATTTTTAAAAACACAAATATGGCTTATGTTGTAAAACAGTAACTGGTATAGTGATTAAAAAATGATAATAAAATAAAAGTTAATTTTGCTTTGGCTAAAAGTGTTTGCATTGTTTATCCATAAACATATCATTAAGTTAGTTCAAATTTAGTATTACAATGTTGGAAATATGGATCTTAAATATCTTTAGTTTCAGGTTTTATAATTTTCTATAATTTGCAATTTTTAATAAAAAAGCTGGCATGGTGCTAAACAATTTTTTAAATATATATATATATATATATATTTATATATATATAATTTTTTTTTTTTTTTTTTTTTTTTAAACAAATGGCATTGATTTGACTTCAATTAATAAGTATAATCAAATTGTCTTACTCTGTTGATAATCATCAAAAGGTTTTAATCAAATTTAGATTTAGAATGTTAAAAATGAGACCTAAATATTTTGTCTCTTTTCTATAATTTATTCTTTCTGAAATTTTAAACACTAATATGGCTTATGTTGTAAAACAGTAACTGGTGATAGTGATAAAAAATAATAATAATAAAATAAAAGTTAATTTTGCTTTGGCTAAAAGTGGTTGCATTGTTTATCCATAGACATATTAATTCAAATTTAGTATTAGTATGTTGGTAATATGGATCTTAAACATTTTTAGTTTCTGTTTCCATCATTTTTAATAACTTGAGTATGGTTTTCGTCATGGAAAAAGAAGCTGCCATGGTGTTAAAAAATGACTATTAAAGACTATTAAAAACTATTGGGTCACAAAAAAGCTGCATTGATTACAACTATTCTCCATGAATTTAGCATTATTGTCAAACAAGCAACAGCTCTATTGACTCAAGTTGTTCGTAATAAGCAAAGTAAACTAAGAAACCACTGAACCATAGATGGGTTTATTAGGATCACTTCCCATATGTACATAAGTAGATCTGTCTGTTTCAAACTTGTCAGGCCATCTCAGACTTAATTGTTTTGATGATCTATAATGTGATTTGTAGGGTAGCCATGTCTGTTGACAGAAGGCAGTTAGTTACTGAATTGAATTCTCTTTAAAAATTATGAACTTCCTACCACCTGATTGCTTTTTCAATCTCTGCGAGCTTCAGTTTTCCAGTAATGAATCTAATTGAGTCATCATCTTTTGACGACTCAATTTTACGACCCGTTTTTCCCCATCTTAACATGTGCACACTCTTCTAACCGCTCTAATCTCTCCGTTCTGCTGATGTAGATTTGTGATGATAAAACCTGCTTCATTTCCTCTTGAGCTTCTCTGTGTAAGTCTGCTGTCCATCCTCTTCCTTTTTCTTTATTATCCTTCCTCACGCTCTTCCTCACCTGTCGGTCTGTCTTCACTTCGCATGGCACCCGGTTTGCACTTAAACCGGAATGAACTTTTCCAAAGAACAGACTGCAAGGAATAAAATAACAAATCATGTTCTTTACAGATCCTGTCTGCTAATGAGTCACATCTGATACTGTATTCACACAAAAGCCTTACTGTTTCCTCCTGGGTGTTTGTTGATTACTAATTTCTCACCACATGAGGTTTGTGGCATGAGGGTTGAAGAAAACTGAAACCCCTGTGGAAGCATTTGTAGTTGCATCCACAGACACATCAGATGGCACTGACATGCTTTTAATTATGAAAAGAATAGTTCA
Organism: Garra rufa; assembly: GCF_049309525.1. Taxonomy (NCBI): domain Eukaryota; kingdom Metazoa; phylum Chordata; class Actinopteri; order Cypriniformes; family Cyprinidae; genus Garra; species Garra rufa. The sequence continues at coordinate 3,974,556 of NC_133363.1, read as the reverse complement.
TTATGTAGGCTGTTTGAAATGGGTTGTAGTGTCTCACAAATGCACTTCCTTGAACTAGAGTTCAGCTTTATGTTTCAGGTTCAAAGCATGTTTGTAGCTTAATGCCGCTGTAATAACAAAAACCCATTCTTTTATTTTCTCAGGTGAAGAACAAAATAAAACAGCAGCAGTGCAAGATGCTGAGGAGGAAAAGCCGTGAGATGTGATCGCCAACATGCTAAACCCCCTTCTCTCTCTATCCGTCTGTCTGATGCTCTCTCTCTCTCTTTCCTTCTCTTACGCATCCCTGTCTCTCAGGGAAGCTCACGTGTCATAGAGAAGAGTTCAGATGATGAATGCTGGTTCTGTCCATCCCTGTCTATCACTTAATCTGTCTTTCCTCTCTTGCTTCTTGTTTCATACCTTTGCTCTTACCTGACCATCTATATCAGTTTGGAATAATTAAGACTTTTAATGTTTTTGAAAGGGTTTTAAGTTCACCAAGGCTGCATTTATTTGATCAAAACTACAGTAAAATTGTGAAATATTATTACAATTTAAAATGGCTGGTTTATGTTGTAATATGTTTTAAAATAGAATTTATTTTTGTGATGCAATGTTGAATTTTCAGCATCATTACTCCAGTCACAGAAATCATTCTACTATGCTGGTTTGCTCAATTATTTGTGCTCAAGGATGCATTCAATTGCTCAAGTGACAGTAGGTGAATCTCTGAAAGAAAACCACAGTTAGTATTAAGCAACAAAAACCAACAATAGCTGCTTTTCCATTAGGGCTGGGTATTGTGACCAATTCGGCGATTTGATTCGATTCTTGTTTTTATGGTTTCGATTCGATATCGATTAGCTATCAATATTTCATTTAAAATGTTAGTTTTGTAGACATGGGATCCATATTTTGATATAAATGCTGGTAACTGAAACTCTCCTACTTAAGTTTATTACTGAAATACACATCTACATTGATAATAGGGTGCACACAGTTGTTTATTTTAAACGACTTTTATTTTAAATGAACACTGTAATAAGTCATAAATATGTGCATCCATTGTACACCATGTAAACAAACTGCAAAATGCACATTACTGTAAAAAATTTTAAAGACAGTAACAGTTCTTAACTACAGCCTAATCATTTTAGATCACCAGATTTTTCTGCCAAAAAAGCAGCTGATGGATATAGTTGCGTTAAACTGAAGATCGATTAAAATCGGAGAATCGATATTTTTTTACCCAGCCCTATTTTCCATTACCCTTTAAATTGCGCAAAATGAAATTGAAAATTGAAAATACGCCTAATGGAAAAGTCCCATATATCGCAAACAAGTTTTTACGCTCACATGAGGTGGTTTTTCAGGCTATTTGAAAAAACAGCAATGGAAACTTCCACAAAAATCACAAAAATCCGTTGCCATGACTTATCGCGAGAGGAAAAAATTACGTTTTAGTCGCATAACATCGGTTAACGGAAACGCCGTCATTTCGCAAAACCTTTTAATCGACATTTTTAAAATATCGCCAAAGTTATGGGCAAATCTGTAATGGAAAAGTGCCTAATGATAATATTAAATCATTATTAATCATTATTACACAGAAAATCATATTAGAATGATTTCTGAAGAATCACGTGAGGCAGAAGACGAAGTACTAATGCTGAAAATTCAGCCTTGATCACAAGAATAAATTGCATTTTAGAATACATTTAAATAGAAAAGCTATTTTAAATTCTAGTAATTTTTTTAACAGTGTTACTCTTGTGCTATATTTCTCAAAATAAACGCAGCCTTGGTGAGCATGAGAGACTTCTTGTTCAGAAATCACAATTATTCCAAACTTTCAACTGGTAGTGTATATTTTTAGGGGGTTTTAGGGTTTTATTTTATTTTTTTAATCTTAAGTGTTTTTTAATTGACTATTCACTTAGATCTTATATGATTATATGAGGCCAGAATGGAGAACTTCCTCTGTAAGGTTTGGTTTTACTACCTATTGCAAGATCCTTGAGAATCGCGTTTTTGTTACATAAGTTTGCATTTGCGTATTTGTTTATCAGTGTTGTTCTGACAGTTGTTGAGCTCAGTGGTCATTATTAGAGGTGTTCATTTGTATTTTCTTGAGGAGTAGAAACCCAAACTGTCATCAATGCAAAAACAAATTTTCAAAAGCGAAGTTTTGTGGGGTTTTTTTTGTTTTTTTTGTCATCAGGTTCACTGACTGTGGTATAGTGTGATGTGGTCGGTGACAATGGGTAAATAACTGTAATGCTTTTCAGGCTTTAAAAATATAAATGTTACCTTCGCCTCACCTTTACTCAAAGGCTGCTGCTGCTGCAGAAATATTGCTATAGAGCCGTAAATAGGATGGCTTTGTGTGTTTTAAGGGAGGAAAATCATTTCTCAAGATCAGATGCAAAACAAGCCAGATGCATTAGTTTTCCTTCAATTGAATATGAAGTGAAACGGTAGTTAGGGATTTTGGTGACACTTGTTTGTTAACATCAGTTAACCATGAGATAATGATTAACAATACTTAAACAGCATTTATTAATCGTAGTTCAATTTTAACACTTACTAATACATTTTTAAAATCAAAACATATAGTTAATGCACTCGAATTAACATGAATCCATAAACTATCGTTTAATAAATGCTATAAAATGTGATAATTTTAATTTAAGGTGTCCTTATACTGTTATTATGCGATTAGGTACTATTAATTATCATGTATTTACTATAGAATTTAAGGTTAGTTGCTTGTAACTATGCACAATACTGTTATTGCTATAGTAAGTACAGTAATGTGAAACAAGGGCACTGTAAAGAAAAGCAAGTTAATGAATATTCTGCTAATTGCTAGTTCATCTTAGTTAATGCGTTAACTAATGTTAACAAATGAGACTTTCCAAAGTGTTGCCAGGATTTCTTTGTGTCTACTCTAGGTCTGACTCCTTCTCTCTTCTGTCTGCATCCTCATGTATTTCTTCTGTTTCTTCAGTACATGTAACGTGAATCTGATTTGTACTACTGTTTATTCTGCCTGAAGCCAACAAACACCTGTCTACTCATGGAGACACAGCATGGGATCGACTTGACCTTCCAGATAAACCATAACTAAATAAACTAATAAAACACAATCTTTACCTTTCTTCATTTTAATTGATTTATTGGAGTCAAAATAATGGCAAGGGAAAAAAAATACTTGGTACACTGAAAACAATATGGTGTAGAAGCAATTTTCACTCAGAAATTGCTAGTAAATTGGACAAACTTACAAAGAAATGACGAATACTTTAAAGAGAAACAGAAGTAGGATTATCTTTCTCCATACTCCAATAATCTCCATTAATTGATTTACAACTTTGATAGTCTGTTTCTTGCATTTATTGAAATTAAAAATAAAAAAATCACTGGCAATAATATCAAATATAGTTATATTATAAATGCAGTTTCTATGTTGCTGTAGTTTGTTTATATATGTGAACCCCCCAGCAGAGGTTAACTGACCCATGCTTACTACCCAGCAAGCAATTTTTGGTCTAAAAGACGTCTATTAGCCGTGAAAAAACACGTCTAGGCTAAAACAAGTTTGTATTTGGGCTGTCAGTGAAAATTTAATAGACGTCTAAACATATCCCAATGTTAGACTAGTCATCAATTAAAAAATAAATGGATGGAATATCATACATCTAACTAGTTATTTTTCCAAAAAAATGGCATGCAACCAAATTCAAGGTTATTTGGGCTGGAAGTGGGTTACACATAGCCGGACTATATCGGGTTTATAGTTAACCCAGACGGTGAAATGACGACTATTGCTTGCTGGGTAGCCAAACCATTGACCTCTAGAATACAGTAGGGTTAGTAGTGTTTTTAAAATTAACTTGTATTAGTATCGCAAATTACATAAGTGATGTCCTACATGCTGTCGCTTTAATGGATAGTTCACCCAAAAATGTAAATGTTTCCGTTTACAAATTTATTCCGTTTTGAAAAACACTTTCAATGTCAATGGGGTCCAAAACAACACTGAACTTCACAGACTTCACAGAAAAAAAGTATTTTTCTTTTGTGTGCAACTCAGCAGCTCCATCAGCCTCAGGGTCAATAGGGGGTGCTAGTGCATTTCAGTAATCTGCATTGGTGTCTTGAACGTCCTAAATGTGTACAAAATATCCAGATGTTGCTGCTAGATGCAGATGAGCATTTCAGTCTGGGATTTTTATGTTGCTCTTAAAACAAGCTGACAGTTTTTGCTGCTTCAACTTTTTGTGGAAACTGTGACTTTTTCAGGATTATCTGATGAATAGAAAATTAGATAATTTCTATGAAATAGAAATATTTTGCAACTTCGTATCTTTTGTTCATTGCATTAGTTTGAATAAAAGAATAATTTCTTAGTAAAATAAATAAATAAAAAAACGTACCCCAAACTTTTGAGTTGGTGTGTATCACGAAGGCCTTCAGTGAATGTCCTCATCCAGTATCCAGCACTCTGACAGCGGTTTGAAAGAGTCCAGTTGAACGATCTCAACACTGATGATTCGCAGAGCTGTGCTCATGTTCCTATGTTGATCATCATCTGATCCAGGTGAGAATCTGGCTGTCAGACCTCATAAAATGTCTCTAATGTGTGTTGATGCTGTTGCTTGGCTTCATTTGCTTTCAAAACACAGAGTGTCTCTTTCTGCTGTCATTTACTTGGGGCTCTGTAGTGTATCATCACCTTGTGACATGTAAGTATTTCAAAATAAAGTCTACAGGTTCCCTTACGAATGCGCCTTTTGGGGAAACTCCTGTTTACTCTGAATACTAAAGCCTGATTTGTTCAGGTTCGTCCAGCTGCATGAAGAAATGGCAATTCAGCCTGGCAAAAGAGGTGGAGCTAACTGCCTAAAATGCCATTTCATTAGAATTTTCTCCTTCAGTGCGAAGATCATCTCTTGGCTGGACTCTGAAGAAGAACAAAGCAGCCTGCTTTTGGCACAGAAGAGACCAGTGGCAATGCTTCTCTTCAGCGGTACTCCTTTGCAGCCATCCGATTGCAGTGCTTCGAGTCTTTCAAGCCAAACTTCTCTGTGCAGTAGACAAGTCCGCCCCGAATCCTAATGCTTTTAAAGGAGCCGCACACAGCAACTCACCTGGACGATCTGCATGCTCCTAAGGCTACTGCAAAGGCGATCGACAAGGCCACCAGCTTGGTGGTATGTAAGCTCATCTTTGGCTAAACTTGACAAAGATCAAGGACATGGACAAAGTCGCCTTCCTCAACTCCATTGTCTCCCCCACAAGGTTATTCGTCCCTGTTGTAAATGGATTTGCAGAGCGCTTTACTGCAGCACTGAAGTCGTTGCAGGCCTTGTGCCACTTCCTGCATGAGTGCTCCAGCTTGGCGGCTGGTTCAAGTTGCCAGAAGGCTCTCTTTCAAGCAGCCTGAGAAGTCTGCTCCATCTCCCGTTTAGGCTCACCCCAAATCAGATCCTGAGATTAGACAGTTTCCTCAGATGGCTAAACGCTATCCCTTGCAAGCACCAGGGCTCCGCCTTAAAGCAACGCTTGACTAAGAGCTGCACAAGCCATCCTGACCTTAAAGCAGAGAGGAAGAGGAGAGGGTTAGGTTAGTCCGCCGAGGCTGGACCACCCTCAAAGTCATCTCATGCTTGGTCTCCAGTCCCCCCCTAATTTAGCTCTGGGTGATGGAAGCTCTGTTCTTGTTATTCAGCATGTGCCCAAGGGAAAATTGTAATAGTGGACCCACCTGCTCAAAAGAACACTTCTCCTCCTTACAACAACACAAATGTCGGGTCCCTGTCCCTGTGCAGCGAACCGCCACTCAAAAAAAAAACTCCAGACCGCCCAGCTCCAGACTTGGAAAACCATCCTGAACAAGCTGGGACAGCATAGAACAAGGCTGCTCACTCCAGTTTGCTCACAGACCCCCTCGTTTCAAAGGTGTTATTCAAACCTCGGTATAGGACAACGATGTCTGCTTGTAAAAGCGGCTGCGGAAATGGTTCAGTCAGAGCGTTCTTGAGATTTGCGTTCAAGGGGATGACTTATCAATATATAGTCCTGCCTTTTGGCCTATCTCTGGCCCCATGCACTTTTGAGAAATGTGCGAACATGGCTTTTTCTCCTCTGAGACAGATGGGAATCTGCATCATGAATTACCTCGAAGATAAGCCTTTTTCACAAAAAACGGAAATTACGTCAGCGCAGGGTAAAGTCAGTTCCGCTACAGGTCTGCGCCTATTATATTAATATGCTCTTGTCTCAAGTAATACCTTTTACCTTTTCTGTTTTGTCTGTTTTCCAAGTTGTTGTTATATAATCAACAAAGAAACAACATTTTTACTTGTTTGTGATTTATATGGGCACTCGGACCGCTGACTCGTCAATATAATATGCGCAACATAGCGCCAGCTATAGTTTCTGTTCTCAATCTCTGGTATATTTAAACTATTTTCTCAATTTACTCAGTCATTTCCCTCGAATCACTACATCATGGTAAATTATGACAGCATTTGACAGCCTTTATATCCAAATGCACATTTTCCCAAGATTAAATTAAACGATTCTGTGTCCGGATGATGCCTAAACTCAATACAGCAACGTAATCCAGATCCAAATGGAATACAGCCATTAATCGGAGTATTGTCTTGTTTAGTATTATATTATTTTATTATGTATATCCCTGGGCACATTATGCAAATAGACAGAATGGCAAAACTCAAAACTGTACTGTATTATAAGTGCTATCATTCATAATTAAATAAACAAAGTCTTTGTGATGACCAGAAGCTGACACAAAGTTTTTGAAAAAATGTTTGCTATTTTTAGAGTAAAACCCCGGTATATATCATAGTATCATAGTATCTATTTTGTAAAATAGACTTAGATTCCCGAACTTACGCATGTTAAGTACGGCCGCTGCTGTTACCGGAAAAACTTTTACCCTGCGAGCACCAATCCGGAAGCCAGAAACACGGAAGTGTGAAAAAGGCTAATCGGCTTGTGTTAGCCAGATCAGAGCAAGAACTTCTTGCTCACAGATTGTTGCTGCTCAGCCACCTGGAGTGCTTTGGGCTCATAATCAACTCTGTAATGTCTCCCAGCCAGCGGGTCGTCTTCCTGGGAAAAGTTATCAATTCGGCCCAGATGCAGGTCTGGTTTGCGCTGGAATGCTCACTGGCTGTTCAGCGGCTAGCAACATTGTTCACATTGGGGGCTTCTTGGGGATGATGCTCAGCCTAATGTCGCAACTCCTGTACATCAATGGCCTTGAGATGATAGTGGTTTCTCTGGCCCTAAAAACCTTGAAGGGGCACCACACCCTTGTTCGTTTGGACAACATGTCGGTGGTGGCCTTTATAAATCACCAAGGCAGTTTCAGGTCACACTCCCACTACAGGATGGTGAAATGCCTCCTCCTGTGGGCATATTGCAACCTGAGTTCACATGCCGGGAGTATTTACAGTTCTCTGTGAGGGTAACTAACACCATTTTGGAGAGTAGAGCCCTGTCTACGAGATACGCTCTTAAGTGGTCTGTGTTTTCTGACTGGTGTGGAGTTCAGAATGTAGACCTGTCCTCATGTGACATGTTAACCATTCTAACCTTTCTGTAAGAGCTGCTAGATAAGGGGCGAACCTCTTCCATGCTCAAAATATACGTTGCAGTCATTGCAGCAAATCACGTTTTCGTAGCTTTTCGTAGAGTTTGAATCCATCTCATCTTCATACTGTGCTGACTTATGCACGGCCCTCAGGGCTCTTCGAGATCCCCCCTTTGACGACTTCCGGCTCCTGACGCTTAAGTTTACCCTCCTTCTGGCTTTAGCATTGGTGAATAGGTGGCCTGCAAGCTTTTTCAGTCAATGCTTCCTGTCTTTAAGTTTAGGCCTAATGACTGTAAAGCCGTCCTCCAACCAAGAGTATGTGCCCAAGGTGCTCCAGTTCAGAGCACAAGTCATCACCCTTCTAGTACTTCCTAATTCAGAGGATAAGCATGATCCTGATTTACTCTTTAGTAAATTTATTACCTTTAGAGCAGGGGTGCCCAGCCCTGTTCTTGGAGATCTACCATTCTACAAAGTTCAGCTCCAACCCTGCTCAAACACACCAGAACCAGCTAATTAATCTTTTAGGTAGCACTTGATAATTACAGACAGCTGTGTTGGAGCAGGGCTGGAAATAAAGTCTGCAGGTAGGTAGATCTCCAGGAACAGGGTTGGGCACCCCTGCCTTAGAGTTTACATAGAGAACTCTAGCCACTTTAAGCAATCAGTGCAGCTCTTTGTATGCTTCAGAGGCCACTCTAAATGGGTTGCCAGTTACAGAGCAGTGACTATCCCATTGTATAGTAGATGATGTAGCCCTAGCTTACACCTCAGCAGGCTTACAGTGTCCTATTGGAGTGAGGGCCCACTCCACCAGAGGAATGGCCTCCTCCTGGGCTTGGTCCAGTGGAGTTTCAATGAGTGATATTTGTGCAGCAGCCGGCTACCTTCACTACATTTTATAACCTCGATAGCTTTATATTAATTGGATGCTACGGAAAGTAAGCATTTCTTATTTTTATTTACTTTAATGATGTATACTAAAATGACAACCTATAATAGCTCAATGATGCTAAATAAGACTGGGCAGAAGCTCTCATTATTATTGCACTTTTTATTGCACACAAGAACAGCCTTCTTTGTACAGAATACATTTTTGGAAAAGCCATGAAGCATTTGATTTCCCCTCTCCACCATAATTATTATTTAGTGACATCACTGTTTTGCGATTGCACTAACCATTCAGCAAATGTCATCTCAGTATTATCACTCTTTACAAAATTAGTTGAATCTCACAGGACAGAAGTAACAGACTGCTTTTCTACATATGAACCGGTATCAGTAGTGAAAGTGTACAACCGTATACCTCTTCATATTAAAAGATGTGAACATCAATAGTTGGAGGTCTCAAATATGTTTAGCAATCTTTTAGCAGAGCATAGAGTAGCCGTTAATGTTAGACTCATTGATTTTCCTTCAGTCTAACACACACTACTCACACCATATCCATTTCTATGTAATAATATAGAAATATTAAAAACACTTCAACTAGACTTTATAAAACTAGGCAAATTGTAGTTAAATATAAACAGTAAATATTTCATTTTTTGTACTCTCATACTTAACAAACAACTCTAAATCTATATAAATAACAATACTGTGAACATTGTATTTCCATTTACAACTATTAAAATGAACCATTTTTAGGGGGAAGATCTTAAATTTCACTAAAAAGGTTCAGTACACATGTATTCTAAAACAACCAGTTACAAACCTCTTTTTAAAAACATCCAAAACAACTATCAAAAATACAATCACATTAAAGTACTACTACAGGCAAACCTGTGCTGTTGTTGTTGTTTAAATATATATTAGCTTCTCGCTAAAAGATCTATGTTTCTACAAATATTCCCACACGTACATAAATCATCAAAGACAAATTATCAGTCTCTATGAATTCAGAAGTATTGCTACAGTCAGTGCAAACCGATTAAAGACAGAATTACCACAATGTGATTACTTCGTCAATAACTACAGGAAATAAACAGTCTTTATATAACCAGTGCTTACATAATCTGATTACAAAAACCAAGTACTTGTAATTAGAATACATTTAAAAAACAAACAAGTAATCAAAGTACAGTTAGTTTTTCATGGACATGCTGACATATTGATTACATTACCATAAGTCAACAGCAATAAATTAGTTGATCTGTAATTTACTGGTGAGCTGTTTGGTTAACATTTATGTGATGTATCCTTCCAAAAGTAAATTTTAACAGTCTGTTATACTAGTGTGCTATTGTGTGATAAGTGTTGATTGATTCTTAGAGGGATAGTTCACCCAAAAATGAATCGATCACAAAAGAAGATATGTTGAGTAATGTTAGTAACCAAATCGATTTGAAGACCACTGACTTCCATTGTAAAGACAAAAACAAAACACCGAGACATTTCGTAAAAGATTTTCTTTTATGGTTTACCAAAGAAAGTAAGTTACGTAGATTTGGATTTAAATTTTTGGGTGAACTCTATAATTTACAAATTAGTGATCAGAATTTCAACAAAACATGCAATATTTAAAGAAACTATTTAAGGCTATTTGTGTTGTTGCGTGTGCAGTAGTTTAAGCAATATGTTCCTTTTTGGTCTTTTTTTTTGTATTTTTAGTTAAAAATGTCTTTTTTACAAACACAGCTTTTCTTTTCACACAACGTTAATTGATGGACAAGAGTGGTGTGGATTACTTGTGGATTACTGTGATGTTTTTATTAGCTGTTTGGACTCTGACGGCACCAATTTACTGCAAGTATCCACTGGTGTGCAAGTGACGTAATGCTACATTTCTCTAAATCTGATGAATCACTGTAAAAAGTTTTCACCAGTTTCAACTTAAAAACTTAAGTTCAGCAGCTGCCAGCTGACTTAAAATTACACGTCATTTGAACTCACTACAATAAAATGAGTTAAAATGACTTCTATTTTTTAAGTTGATTTAACTTACGAGTTGAAATTACTTGGACATTTAAGTTGATTTAACTTAAAATTTTAAGCCAGCTGCTCTTTTCGTGAGAAACAAACTCTACCTTGGATGGCCTGAGAGTATTTTCAGCACATCTTCATTTTTGGATGAACTATTCCTTAAAATATTTAAAAACAAAAAAACAAAGTTCAGATAACAGTAATAAGGCTGAACAATAGAGATTTCCCTTCATGCTTAAAGCATTTTGCAATCACTCTAGTCCAGCTAAACGACAGGTTTTTCATTTCTTCAATAGTGAGAGAGGTTGCAAAAATAGGCTATAATAGACTGGCGAAGTATGGTAATACAAAATGTAAAATGTCCCTGTGCTGGTATACTCTCTATTGATGCTCTTGCGGTGCAGCTCAGTAAATCAAAACACAGCGACAGGGCTACCCTTGTGAAAAAGAAGTTATAAAGAAGAAATTGTTTTCAGTGCACTTTCTAGTACACTTTGAATCTTAAAAGTATATTTTTGAAAAACTATGACATAAAAGACCACTTAAGTGACTTAAAGAGAGACACTTTCATAAATGTTTAACACCACGCTTAAGTAGACTTTTAAAAAGTGACTTGGAATAATGTCAAATTTACTTTTAAATTATTGTTTTAATAATGATTTAAAGTTAATGACATAAAAGACCACTTAAGTGACTTAAAGAGAGACACTTTCATAAATGTTTAACACCACACTTAAGTAGACTTTTAAAAAGTGACTTGGAATAATGTCAAATTTACTTTTAAATTATTGTTTTAATAATGATTTAAAGTTAATGACATGAAAGACCACTTAAGTGACTTAAAGAGAGACACTTTCATAAATGTTTAACACCACACTTAAGTAGACTTTTAAAAAGTGACTTGGAATAATGTCAAATTTACTTTTAAATTATTGTTTTAATAATGATTTAAAGTTAATGACATAAAAGACCACTTAAGTGACTTAAAGAGAGACACTTTCATAAATGTTTAACACCACACTTAAGTAGACTTTTAAAAAGTGACTTGGAATAATGTCAAATTTACTTTTAAATTATTGTTTTAATAATGATTTAAAGTTAATGACATAAAAGGCCACTTAAGTGACTTAAAGAGAGACACTTTCATAAATGTTTAACACCACACTTAAGTAGACTTTTAAAAAGTGACTTGGAATAATATCGAATTTACTTTTAAATTATTGTTTTAATAATGATTTCAAGAAAGTACACTTATTTTGATGTTTTGAGTAAAATCATAAAGCACATATAATGTACTTAACTGTAATTTTCAACTGTTGTTTGTTATTCAATATATTTAAAGTTATCATATTTTAAAAGTAGTAGATTGCAACTACATAATTATGAACATATTTAAATACTTTACACTTAAACTTTATTTTAACCAGACAACAGAAGTAACTAAGAAATTACATATAAAGATGTCCTTAATCCTACTTAAGTAGGTAAAAATTTCATAAATTGCAAATAACATGCAATTGACTGTCTGGAATCATTACATTCAGTTCACACTTAAGTATTTTCACTTAAAGTATTTTTTTTCTCTATAATACGTCTTCAAGTACACTAAAATGTACTTCTTTTTCACAAGGGTAAAATACTGGCAAGAAGAATTACTGAAGTCATAAGCAGGTAAACAGTGCCTGTTTGCAATACTGAAGCGTTTCTGTAAGTCGTCAGCATCCTGGGTCGACTGAAACCATTATATTATACAGTAAACCTTCCAGCATGAAGCAGTGCTTAATTAGGCATTCAAAAACCTTAACCGTTCCTGCTGTGGACAGAACAAAGGACTGACCGGATCTTGAAAACCATTCTGAGGTTGTTTCTGTAGAGCACAAAATTTCCTCCTGTGCTTCACTGTACGCAGGCATGAAATCTGCCAAGATTTAGTACCTGATCTACAGTAAAAGCACTATAATAATGAAAGCAAGTCAAAAATGCACTGAGGAGTGCGACGCCTCTAGAGCTGACCGAAGAGGATGGAGCAGAGCAGAAAGATGGAGTAAAGGAGTAATAGCCCAAGACCTAGTCTCCGATCCAGCTTCCAGCCATTCAGATGGACACCCAGGACCTACAAAATACACACAGAGTACAATCAGGGTCTGATTGGGGGATTTCAATGCCTTTGCTTTTAAAATTCCACTTTCTGGTCAGACGTGATGCATTTCCCATTACTGACAGCAGATGGTGATGAACGTTTTCCTACCAGCATTTTTAATCATGCCTTTCAGATTCGTCTGAGGGGAACGATTAATTATATTTTATAATTTAGATTAGGCAGTTTTTTTAAAGGCCATGACACTTTCATGACACCAACTTTCATTTAATTTTGTTTTGCAATCAGCCTAGTAAAATGTGCATTGCACATGACTTATTCTGGACTAAAACAGACGAAGATAAAAGATTTGTCAGGATAGATGACTAAAATGGGTTTAAAATGTTTCAAAGCTTATTTTAATACCTCATGATGCCTGTAATTAGAAAATATATAATCAATAAGTTAAAAAATGATGTATTTTATATTTATATCATACTAATTAATGTAAATAAATCAATGTAATATTTCATTTGGTTAATTCACCATTCATTTTCTGTATTTAATTTTGTGTTCATTTATTTGAATCACACTATAGTTTATATAATATTAATTAACATTAGTATTTATATTCTATTTATATAAGACATAATTAATTTCTAAATTGTTTATATACAGAGCTGCATAACTTATTAAATTATATTGTAATTTCTTGTCAAACATGGCGATTTTAACAATGATATAACATTACATCCCATATTGAAAGGTCACAAATTTCTGCTGAAACAAACTAAGACTTCTTTCACTGTCTTTATTATTGTTATTGTTAGTTTTAACTTTAAATATTAAAAACGAATATATGAATATATTACTGTAAATTACAGTTTTACTCTAAAAAAAAAATATTTTTTTGATAATTTCTAACAATTTTTTTTTAAAACTAAAAGTTACCACTATTCATCACATTCTAACCTGCGAACCCTCAAGCTTTTATTTTGGTAGAATGCTGGTGAAATGTAGTAAACCTCAGACCACAGAAATGTTGACAATTGTACAGCCCCAATTACTTAATTTAATTTTACATTTGATTTTTAAACTGAGATCTGTGGTGGTGCAAGGTCTTAACAATTTTGGGATGTAAACCAAAAGCAGTTGAGAACCTGTGGTGAGAGTTCTTGTATGATGTGATAATGAGTTGCTCTTTACTCACCGTGAGGAAGACTGATGCGAGCAGCAGGATGACAGAATAGACCAGACCTTTATTATTGATGGAAATCTGACAAAAGACACAGAGCAGTCAGAGGAAATCATCAGCAGGAATGCATCTGCCCTGGATGAACAGTAAAATACGTCAAACACTCACTACTGATCCATAGTCTACTACTAGTGTCCTCAGAGCCCAGGGGAAGCCCAGTCCCAGCAGGATGTCAAAGATATTGCTGCCGATGGAGTTTGACACTGCCATGTCACCCATTCCTAAAACACATAATCCAACCACAATTTAACGCATTTTAGAAATAACATGCTACAACAAGTCAGCAACATGGTAGTAACCAGCTAAAAAATCTTAGTAACATTCAAACTAAAAACATTCTAAAAATGCTAGCAATGTTCTAAAACATGCTATAAAACTGTAAATCAGAGCCATAGAGAAACAGAGTTGCAACACTCCCATAGACTTCCATAGGAACTGAGGATTGCGGAAGTAAAGCTTGTCATGGAGCGGCCAATAGTTCCAAACAACCAATAGCTCCTGCATTGAAGCCCATTCATTTCAGCGCTTCTCAAGAACAGTCGCTGGTAAATTGAAGAAATTACTGCATTTCTTTACATTTTAACGCATCAGTTGACCTCTCGAAAAACTGGCTAGTAGTGGTATTTTATGAAGCGTGTTATAGTTAATGTTTATCGTTAGATAACAGAAACACCGTAATAGTACGGAAACCATAACTAGATACTAGCTGTCATATTTTTACGTTTTTAGTCTTTTTGCAATCTTTTTCTCCCTGTAGGAGGTTGAATGAGTTTCAGTAAAGACTGCATTCAAGAATGCAATGCTGTAACGTATGCTGAATGCAATTGGTTGCCTTCATATTTTCTATTGTTAAATGCCATATTTGCTTGCCTTTTATAATATTCACTTATGTTGTATATTTGAATATCATAAAATAACACAAGTAAATAACTTTTTTTATTTAAAATCAAATCGTTAAATCGAAACATAAAAAAATGAATGTTTATAAAAAAAATGTGTGTTTGATCATGTCCAAATACATGATACAACTTAAGGTATTCGGTTACATTTGACTGTCAAAGAGTATGAGAACATATTAATGATGTCTCTTTATCATTCCCCAATATAAAATCCGATTGTAAAGCGTATTCAGAGAAGTCATCAATAAACAATTAAATTGTTCTCTGATATAGATGGTATATGGCAAAGGAAAAGGCAATTATTCTCCGGAAATGGTTTTACAAGTCCATTTACAACCCTAGAATTTGTCCCTAGAATGAAATGGTCTGTTATTACCTTATTTGGAAGGTTCATGAATATTAATGATGAGCTCCGCTCTGATTGGCTGTTTCACAGAGCGGCTCATTTCAGTAGCTCGCACATGGGGGAAAATATATATTTTATTATGGAGCCATGCCACTGTTAATATGCAGGTCATTGAAACTTCCATTTGAATGCACGATCATTTTACGTTCACTTTTGAGATTTGCTATTGCACATGCTCTGTGTAACTTTATACTACAGTGGCAGTACTTACCACATATTTGACAAGTTTAGATGCTTGTTAGTGATGCTCAGGATCTCTAAATCATTCGCGCAGTCATCTCTCCCTATTCTGCTTATGTAGTAAGTGAAATCTTATGTACTGCAATGTGACAGGCTACTGCTAGCATGAAGCTAACTGTGTCCCTTTAGTGGCTCGCCTTGTTTTATTTATTTTATTAGAATTAGTTTTCCTTGCCTTTCTGAGTACAGACACTAACCCATCCCTGCACATAACATCTCCTGCACAACCTGGAACGTAACATTTATTCCCGTTTATTCACTTTGTTTTGTTTAGATTTTTTTACAATAGCCTGGCTGCAGAACATCTGATGATTGGGCGATGCAAATGTTGGGGGCGTGGCTATCAATGATCGCGACTATAACGTCATAGTCATGGACATTTTTCCTCTTTTTCAGTGGTCTTTTGCAAACACCAGATTTATATAAGAAGGAGGAAACGATGGTGTTTGAGACTCACAGTATGTCATGTCCATGCACAGAACTGTTATTATTCAACTATGCCAAGGTAAATACAGTTTTCCATTCTATGGCACCTTTAATTTCTGTTTAAATGATAATTCTGTATTCTTTCTGCTACCTCAACTCAGACATTGAATTGGAAATTCAAAGACATTCTTTGAACTGGGTAACAAAAATGATACTGAAGATAATAAAAGCATGCATACAAACAATTTATCGTTCATACAAATGATACGCACCTTGGCGGGCGACTATGAGACTCGCCATGCAGTCGGGTACACTAGTGCCAGCAGCCAGGAAAGTGATTCCCATGATGTAATCAGGAATATCTAGTGTGTAGCTGATGATGGTGACCTGAAGAACATGCAATCAGCATAATCAACCAACTAATGAAATGAAAAGAGAGTAAAAGATTGGTTTATTTAATGCAAATGTCTATGTTTGATCTTTTCCTTACCATCCACACCATGAGGTAGGAAAAAATAGCAATCCAGAAGGTTGAACCAATGAAGGTGACCATGAACCAGCGATGCCAACGTGGCAAAACACAGTTAGGCACTGTGCAATAGAGCAAAACAGCCAGCGGCCAGGACACAAGCCACTTCAGACGTGCACAGTTGCCCGCTAATGCACACACAGAATATACAGAGAATAAATAACGACACAACATTCTCAAAGCACTATTTTGATATATAATACATCCTAAGAAAAGAGGCTAAAACCAAAGTAAATTACAAAATACTAAGATTAACAGTAATGGTCTGATCTTAAAGGAATAGTTCACCAAAAGTTAACATTTGCTGAAAATGTCTTTACCCTCTGGCCATCCAAGATGCAGATGAGTTTGTTTCTTCATCAGATTTGGAGAAATAGAAATGTAGCATTACATCACTTGCTCGCCAATGGGTACTCTGGAGTGAATGGGTGCCGTCACAATGAGAGTAAAAACAGCTGATAAAAACATCACAAGTAATTCACAGCACTCCAGTCCATCAGTTAACATATTGTGAAGTGAAAAGCTGCATGTTTGTAAGAAACAAATACATCACCAAGACATTTTAAACTGCAAAGCATTGCTTCCAGCCCATAATTCATAACAACACTTTCTCTCACATCAATAAGGACTGTTTTAGTTTGTAAATGGTGCTTGATTTATAACCTGATTCAGACAAAAATTTATTTGATGGACACACAGATGTCCAGATGTGGTGTGGATTACTTTTGGATGATTGTGATGTTTTTATCAGCTGTTTGGACTCTCATTTTGACGGCACCCATTCATTCCAGAGGATCTATTGGTGAGCCAGTGGTGTAATGATAGATTTCTACAAATCTGATGAAAAACAAAGTCATCTACATCTTGGATGGCCTGAGTGTAAGTACATTTTCATTTTTGGGTAAACACTTCCTTTAATGTGAAGCTGCTTTAAAGTGTTCTGTAATTTATGAAAGCACAATATAAATAAATTTGAACTGATTTGATGCAGTGTTGTTTTTGACAACCATCTTAGATTTAGTCTTAGTCTTTTGGACTAAAATGCTTATTAGTCTTAGTCAAATTTTAGTCACTTCTATATGTGATAGTTTTAGTCCAATTTTAGTCGACGAAAAGTCAAAAAGGTTTTAGTCTAGTTTTAGTCGACGAAAAGTCAAAAAGGTTTTAGTCTAGTTTTAGTCAAAAAAGGGGAAAAAGTAGTCTTTTAACAAATTAATGTAGGTCAGTAAGTATTTTGCTGTTGGGTAGTGTCACTTATAAGTTCTGAAAATAGCAGATCTATAGTTCAACACAATGTGAGCTTCCGGATCGACTATTTTCACCAATAATTACAATAATGAAGGAATGTTTTTAAAACATAAAAGACAAACAAGGATGGAATGCTAAAACGGCTTGCCATACTAGTATAGCAAAGAGTATTTAATGCTAAAACGGCTTGCCATAGCGTCAGATACTTTTTAAGTTTTAATTGGCATGCACAATAAGCAGAAATGTCATGCATTTTAAACGTCTGACGGACCATCCACTAACATTTTCGTCTATTCTCGTCTCGTCAACGAAAACTCACACACGTCTCGTCATGTTTTAGTCATCAACGAGCCATTTTTATCTCGTCATCGTCTCGTTATCGTCATGAAAAAAAGTGGCGTCAACGAAATGATTTCGTCATCCTCATCGTTGACGAAAACAACACTGATTTGATGATGTTACATACATATTAGTATATTAGTGCATGAACCCCCGTTTCACAGACAAGGCCTAAACCTAGTAAAATACCTAGTTAAAAATATGTCAGTGCCATTGTTCTGACTCACGATGCACACCTGTAATGTTTTATTTATAAAAGCTGCTTACATTATTTTAACTAAGGTCTAGTCCTGGCTTAAACTAAACCCTGTTCCTGAGACCAAGATTCTCCTAGATTATATAATCCAAAGCCAACCAACTTCCTGCATGTTTTTAATACTAATAATCTGAATTCAATGTGGTTTCATGTGCTAACCAGGAAAATGGAGAGGTTTGAACATTTCATCCCCATCCTCATCTTCTTCTTCATGCTGAGAGTTTTCCACATCCACCTTTACTCCTTTCTGACCATCCATCATTTCTGTGTCCTCAGGTGTCTGCTGTGCTTCAACACTTCCTCCGTTTACTATCCCTCTAGAACCGAATGTCTTCACTGAGGTCCGGCTCATCCTTTTCTCCCGCAGCAGTCTCTGTCTCTGTAATGAGCAAAGGAGAAGAGCGGAACTGACATTTTGACGTGTATTTAGTATAAACGTGAAGGTACCAGCATGCAAGGTTAGGTAGGATTCTAAATTTAACAACTGAGAAATTATGTTTCTTCAGGCAAACATTTCAGGATTTCTCTCCATATAATGGACTTCTATGGTGTCTCTGAGTTTGAACTTCCAAAACGCAGTTTAAATGCAGCTTCAAAGGGCTCTGAACAATCCCAGCCAAGAAAGAAGGGTTTTATATAGCAAAACGAAAAAAAATCACTTTATATACTTTTTAACCACAAATGGTCATCTTGTCTTTGCGTGTATTCTGTGTATTTTAGTTTAGAGTACATTTAGAGTAAGTTGAAAAACTCCCATCTCATTTTCTCCTCCAACTTTAAAATCGCCCTACATCGCTGTTTTACCCTTTTTTGTAAAAGGGCTTTTGACTTTCTTTGCACGAAAACTGTGTAAACACTGGGTCAGTACTTTTGCAGCGATAGGGTGATTTTGGAGGAGAAAATGAAATGGAAGTTTATCAACATACCATTTGTATTGAACCAGAATACACAGAGTACACATACACATCCCAGACAAACATTTGAGTTTAAAAAGTATATAAATTGATTTTTTTTGTTTGTTTGTTTCACTAGATAAGACCCTCATTCATTTAGAGCCCTTTGAAGCTGCATTTAAACTGCATTTTGGAAGTTCAAACTCATGGGAACCATAGAAGTCCACTATATGGAGAACACTCCTGAAATGTTTTCCTCAAAAACATAATTTCTATACGACTAAAGAAAGAAAGACACAAAACATCTTGGATGACAAGGGGGCAAGTAAATTATCTGTACATTTTTGTTCTGGAAGTGAACTTGTCCTTTAACTTGAAATTTTGAAGTAGAAAGCCAAAAATATATATATTTTTTATTGTAAAAAACAAAAAAACACAATTTGTTGAGTCAACTTAAAATAATTTGTTACTCTGCTGCCTTAAAGTATTAAGTTATTTTAAGTCAACTCAAATAAGTTTAGTCAACTTGAAATGTTGAATTTAATATTTAAGCTGACGTAACAAAAATTTGGTTTGTTAAACTTAAAAGCTAGGTAAGTTACCTAGCTGCCTTAAAATATTAAGTTCAATCAACTCAAATATTCATGCTGTCACTTAGTACAACTTAACATTTCAAGTTGACTAAAAATGTACTTAAAATTTTAAGGCAGCCAGGTAACAAATTATTTTAATGTGACTCAACAACACACATATATATATATATATATATATATATATATATACACACACACATTTTCAAACATTGACTATTACATGAAGTATTTATATGATTTCTTTCTTTCGGTTTAATTTCATTCCTTTTTATATCCTTAATTTCCATTTCAAATAATACAGAGTAATTAATATGCATTGAATTTTCTGTACGAGGTAACATAACTGTGTTAAAAAGTTCACCTCACTGATGAGCATGCGTCCAGCCATAGAGAGACGGGTGCGTGGAGAGAAATGCGGTGTGATCATGACACGCAGCCCAGCCTCTGGGAATGAGAGCTGATGTGGCTTTTTGGTGAGCAGCTCATCCACCATCACTACTGGAGACTCCTGTCCTGAACCTGCTGGAGCTGACAACAAATAAAATGGTTCTGCTTCAGGACCTAGATTTTAACACTGGACATGCATGTTACGAGAAATGCATTCCTGCTATAGAAAAACAATAAATACATAAATACATGCATGAGTACCTTTCCTCAACAGCACCATGGAGGTGTTGCCGTTTGCTCCTGCTTCATCTGCTTCTTTATCTCTGGATGTTTGTCTCCTGTTACAACATTGGCCTGGACTACCACATGACCTCTGGACAAAGCTCGCAATTTGACTGTTAAACCTGCCAATGAGATTAAAGCAGAATCAACCAAAAATTTGAGTTTCTGTGACTAGAAAACAATAATTGTTATATTTTAAAATTAATGTAAAAATACTGGAGGTACACACACACATGGGTCAAAAGGTTTAAGCACAAAACAATAAGTGTAATATTGCTTTAATTTTTCGTTTATTTAAAAAAATATATTAAAAAGTTTTCTGTTTAATTATTTGCATTTATGTTTTTGTTTTACTGAGCAAAAAATAAATATCATATATTTTCCCTTAATTTACAGAAGACACCCACTGAAATGTCATTCAGTGTAACAATTTTGTCAGGTATATATATTAACAACAAAAATCAATTTATGACATCTTAAAAGACGAATTACTTTTACCCTAAATACTAATTATTTGTAAAAAAAAAAAAAAAAAAATTGTATTCATTTTTAAAATTTGCCATTATTTTGCCCATTTGTCAGTAAAATATTTTACTCATTTAAAACACAATAAAATTTAATATGCAAATTGTATTATTTTATATACTTTAATATGTACAAGTCAGAATAACCATGTTGTTTGAATTTTTACATAAACATTTCAACCAAATTTTGTCATTTTATTCTCCAAAAACTTATTTGAAACCTTAAAAGTAGACACTTAATTTACTTTACATTTAATAACATTTAATTGACAATGTATTTTACCCCCCCCCCCCCCACACACACACACATATATATATATATACATGATATGCATGATAAGAATAATTGATTATCTTGCTGACTTTGTCATACAGCATCACAAACGTTCAACACATTAATTTAAAAAATAGAAAACAGTTCAGTCTCTTCACAATTTTACTAATTTCTAACTAAATAAATGCAGCCTTGGTGAGCAGAAGAGAAAGAAAAACATCAAAAATTATGTTGTTTTTCAAATTTTTGACTGGTTATGTGTCTATATACATTCTCCTGGTATAATTTTAGCACCGTCTAGTGGGACAGTTATAAAATCAGTATGTATCTGTGATTTATGTTCATCTCTCTAAATGTAATCACATATTTTCAGCACTTTTCAGAATTACCTACATGTATACTTTATAAATATATTTTCTTTAATCTATCAATGCATGCATTATTTTGCGGTTTCAAAGTTCACACTAATATGAACTTCAAAAGTTTCTCCAAGGGTTTTGGAGTCGCTGTTTCTCTGGCATCTGGAGGAGACATTAAACACACCAGCATCCAAAACACAACATATTCATCTTTTCAACAGGGCTGTTGTATTTGTATGGGATAAATGTGTAATATCTTGTATTATCAACACGACAAAACATGCTTCAGCTTCTCTCTGTTTATCTGAGTCCCGAACAGCTCAAGCCTCCCCTAATGGCCTTAAAAGGTGCTTGATGAAGGTTGTTGTCGTCTAGAAGATCCTTATCAACAACACTGTTACTCATCAGCTGTCCTTTCCAAACAATACATGAAACGTGCTCGTCTCTCTCATACACATGCAAGAGGTGTCATGAATGTGGAAATTTATAGTGGAGCAATAAAGAGAAGAGAAGTTTGCAAAGTACTATGATTGAAGCAATAGAGGCGTCTATGTAAATGTATAGCTTTAAGACATTTCACTCTGGGCTTTTATTATTTGATCTTGAAAATGAGTGGCAAATTCTTCAAAAACACTGTTACTATTAATTTTACGATTGTTTGTTGCTCTTCCTCTCAAACGTAACCATCTAGGGAGTTTTTCTTAACACATTAGCCTTCAGGCAGTTTTCTGGCACACGTTTTTCAGCAGCACTGCTTTGAAACAGCAAGTTTTCTTAAAAGTGCTAATAAATAAAAATCATTCAACATTCTCTTCAACACAATCTCATGGCAATTCGTAATCTTTTTACTATTTAGTGAATTTGTGGCTGATTGTTGACATATTTTAGTAATGGTAATTAGTTACTGTAATAAAGTCTTATATATTTGATAATATTTTTTTAACTTAAAATATTTGAAATAAAACAGAATACTAATACAGTTTTTAAGTAATAATAAAAACAACAATATTAATAATTAAAATATTATTATTATGAATGTTTACTTACAAAGGGGTATGTATTTAGTTCATCACTTGTAAAATAATTACACTTTATTGTACTTTTAAAAATGTACTTATTATGGAAATAACATACTTTTAAAGTGCAAACTGAACATAATATTACAATGTTTTTGAACACTTAATTGCATGTTAATTGCAATTAAATGGAAATATATTATAGATTAAATTTATATTAAATGCAGTTAGATGAGCAGTGGTTCATATCACTTAAGTAGGACTTAAGCACATCTTTTTATGTAATTTCATAATTACTTATTTGAAATATGAAATTTAAGATAAACTATTAATTTGACATTATTATTAAGTGCACTTTTTAAAAGTGTTATGAAACAGTTATGACAGTGTTAAGTCACTTAAGTGGCCTTTTTTTCACAGTCTTTTTAATATGCTTTGAAGATTTGAAGTACTCTAAAAGTGCACATACAATATATTTTAAGGGGAGACACTGCAAGCAACACTGTTTTTTCAGGCAGCTGTCAAGTTTGAGATTTTGGGCTTTTTCTAGTGGAAAGAAAACATCCAAAAGACACTGTTAAGTATTTCTTTTATAGCGTTATATCTATTTGTGTCAATAGATTTCAATTACAATCCATATTTTTAAAGGCTGTTTTTTCAAAATGATTTTTTTTCTCCTACACTGAGCCATAAATATCCACTTCATTAGCACTAACACTTGAGATTTTTATTCCTGACTAAATCCTGAAGGCTTTGAGGGATTTGTTCATTTATAATTTGCATAATTTTATACAACATTTTCTTCCCAAAAACTGTGCTTTTTTTCCATAGGTAATTCATCATGAAATTTCTATGCCGCCTGTGGTTCATTACCAGAGATATTAACATTTGCTGGTTATTCTGGTTCACTTAACAAGGATGTTGCATTTGTGTGAAATAAATGTGTAACTTTCTTTACAATTTCTCTACATCAGGTTTGTCTTAAAAAATCTTGAAATATATTCTAAAATGTTCCAAAAATGGATCCTAAAGTGGATGGACCTGAATACTTTATGTACACTATTCAAAATACTCTCTAAATGCACTTTAGTATTCAGCATTGCACTAAATTCTCTGTGATGGAAAACAGCATGACACTCACTTCATGATGAGGATGTAGACTCCATACATACAGATCAGAAGCACTGATTCCCACCTGTAACAATGCATTCATAGATACAAAGATTATTAATACAATGCTTACAAATATTGAGACTGTAACACCTCTGTAAATACAATACAATGTTTCTCATGTACATAAACATGTGGACATACATGTGGAAGAAACACACTTACCATACAACTCTGTCATCGTAGATAACCTGGAGAAAAAATAACACGTTAAATGAATTGGAGTTGCTGATGAATTCCTTATGTATAAATTGAATTAGAAAACTCTACTGAAGTAAATTTATAGACTAGTCATTATTGACGGCATGTTCACATGCATTATACTCTCTTTGTCTTCTCTCATATGCACAGACAGACACATAGACTCACCAAAATCAAGGCCAGCACTGAGAAGATGTAGTACAGCGAGTCTCTGAACAAAGACCACCAGGTCAGAGCCACCGTCTGGGGCAGAATTGGACAAAAAAAAAAAATATATATATATATATGAAAATATTCAAGCCTTCAATGCAGTACGAAGAATAGCTAAACTAAGTCTTTAGGTGTGCCTCTTATCTTTAATACTTAGATAGATAGATAGATAGATAGATAGATAGATAGATAGATAGATAGATAGATAGATAGATAGATAGATAGATAGATAGATAGATAGATAGATAGATAGATAGATATGTCTACCTGACGGGCAAAGATGCCACACACTCCAATGATGACCAGTATGTTGAAGACAGCCGACCCTACGATGGTGCCGACGCCGACATCTCCCTTCGTGATAAACACACCTGCCAGTCAAGCACAAACACAATAATCACATATGCAATACATTATCAGCATCTGCAGCAAATATATTTTGATTATTTAAAATTTTATTTGAACTGCTTTTCTTGGAATCATATATCAATTCTCCTTCACACTGAAGAATGATACTTTTTCATGTATATAATGTACTGTAGTATATGCACATCTTCCATCTAATGTGAACTTATAACCAGTCAAGTGGCGGATTAACGGTAATTCAAAGCAAACTTACCAATTAAGGAAGTAAATAATTCGGGAGCAGAACTTCCCGCAGCCATGAAAGTTGCTCCAGCCACATCTTCACTCAACTGCAGATTCTAATGAATAGCATCATATAAATGATTAATCATGAGTACTAGCACTAATGCACAACTAATAACATTGTCTCGTTGACAATTTATCTGCATGCTGTTTCAACATATTTTGTCTGCACTCATGGATACCGACCAATCTTTCCAAAAAAAGTGTGCTTAAATTGTAATGAATGGGCACTTGTAATCTTAAAAGTATATTTTTAGAAACTGTACCTGTAGAATATAAATAAAACGTCATTTAAAGATAGTATACTTTTATGACTTTCTTAACACACTTATATTTGACATTCAATTATATTGTAGTTTAACGTAAATGCTTTTCAGCGGTACACTTTAACACTATTTAAAGACAATGGCAGTAATTATGAAATTACATATAAAGATGTACTTAAGCTCTACTTAAGTGGGTCAAAAGTACTAAAATTTAGCGAATTGTATTTAATATAAGTTTAAAATGCAGTTAACATTTGAGTATATTATTTTAAAGTATATTATTTCCATAATAAGTCATTTTAAGTATGCTAAAGTGTACTTCTTTTCCACAAGTGTAGCATAAATCTCTGCAGATTTGAATACTTAAATCTTGACAGCTCATGACAAATTGTGAACAAAGCCAGTTCCCTGAAGGACAGTGAACAAAGGGAATTTCCCAGAAGAAAAAACACCTTCCAATCTTGACATGTTAATTAACACTTTAGCCAGAGTTCATGGCACATAGCATCAGTGCTGACCCGTGGGAGCAGGGAAACAAGGCTGTCATCACTTCATTTTCTGAAGGATAGCAAAAGTAACATGTGCTGTCTTTCTAATTCCAGCTGAAATGTCTGACAGGTGGCTGCACTCACCTCTGAGATCTTCTCCAGTGACGGGACAAAATAGTCATCACAAACGATAGCCAGTGCGTAGAACATATAGATGGCCTGCAATGAGAGAACTGATAAATAGAGAGGATAGATAGATAGATAGATAGATAGATAGATAGATAGATAGATAGATAGATAGATAGATAGATAGATAGATAGATAGATAGATAGATAGATAGATAGACAGATGGGCGGACGGACGGATAAACATACAGAGAGAATCGAGACAGACAGATGGGCGGACAGGTGGACGGATGGATGAATAGACAGATAGGCAGGCAGACGGATGGGTGGACAGATGGATAGACATACAGAGAGATACGAAACAGACAGATGGGTGGACAGGTGAACGGATGGACAGATAGACAGATAGGTAGACAGACAGATGTGTGGGGGGTGGACGGATGGATGGATAGACAGATAGGAAAACAGACAGATGGGTGGACAGGTGGACGGATGGATGGTTAGACAGATAGGTAGACAGACAGATGGGCGGACAGGTGGATGGATAGACAGATAGGAAGACAGACGGACAGGTGGAATGATGGATAGACAGATAGGAAAACAGACAGATGGGTGGACAGGTGGACGGATGGACAGATAGGAAAACAGACAGATGGGTGGACAGGTGAACGGATGGACAGATAGACAGATAGGTAGACAGACAGATGTGTGGGGGGTGGACGGATGGATGGATAGACAGGTAGACAGACGGACGGGTGGACAGGTGGATGGATAGACAGATAGGAAGACAGACGGACGGGTGGACAGGTGGATGGATGGATAGACAAATAGGAAAACAGACAGATGGGTGGACAGGTGGACGGATGGACGGTTAGACAGATAGGTAGACAGACAGATGGGCGGACGGACGGATAGACATACAGAGATATACAAAACAGACAGATGGGCGGACAGGTGGACGGATAGACGAATAGACAGATAGGTAGACAGAAAGATAGGCGGATGGATGGATGGACTGATAGACATACAGGTGGACGGATAGACGAATAGACAGATAGGTAGACAGACAGATGGGTGGGTGGATGGACGGACAGACAGTAGATTGGTAGATAGACAGATGGGTGGACAGGTAGACAGAGGAATGACAGATAGACAGACAGATGATTGGGTAGACGGACAGATAGACAGATAGGTAGACAGACGGACGGGTGGACAGGTGGATGGATAGATAGACAGATAGGAAAACAGACAGATGGGTGGGTGGATGGACGGACAGACAGTAGATTGGTAGATAGACAGATGGGTGGACAGGTAGACAGAGGATTGACAGATAGACAGAAAGATGAGTGGGTAGACGGACAGATAGACAGATAGGTTGACAGACGGACGGGTGGACAGGTGGATGGATAGACAGATAGGAAGACAGACGGACGGGTGGACAGGTGGATGGATGGATAGACAGATAGGAAAACAGACAGATGGGTGGACAGGTGGACGGATGGACGGTTAGACAGATAGGTAGACAGACAGATGGGCGGACGGACGGATAGACATACAGAGATATACAAAACAGACAGATGAGTGACAGGTGGACGGATAGACGAATAGACAGATAGGTAGACAGAAAGATAGGCGGATGGATGGATGGACTGATAGACATACAGGTGGACGGATAGACAAATAGACAGATAGGTAGACAGACAGATGGGTGGGTGGATGGACGGACAGACAGTAGATTGGTAGATAGACAGATGGGTGGACAGGTAGACAGAGGAATGACAGATAGACAGACAGATGAGTGGGTAGACGGACAGATAGACAGACAGACAGACAGACGGACGGGTGGACAGGTGGATGGATAGACAGATAGGAAAACAGACAGATGGGTGGACAGGTGGACGGATGGACGGTTAGACATAGGGCTGGGCGGTACACCGGTGTCATAGTCAGCACCGGTGTGACATTGCGCCACGACATGGATTTTCTAATACCGTCAATACTGTAATAAATCAATTATGTGCCTCCAACGGCTGCATTTACATCAATAATAGCTAATTCTAAATAATAAGGCATTACATTTTCTTCAAACGTTCAGTTGTGGTCTGAATACCTGTCCTTATACTATATATCTTGTTGTAAATAAAAAAGTAAAACATATTCGTATCAGCTTTGCAGGTGGTAGGTAAAAGGGGAGTGGCCATTAAACGACTGGTGAAACATCGTGAAGAAAGGTCGGGCCTGTAGCCTATACCAGGGGCGGAGTGGCAATCGGGACGACCGGGACTTTTCCCGGCGGCCGGCCGGCCGAAGGATTTACACAGCGGATCACAAATTGAGGGGGCGCGAGGCGAACGCGACCGGCCTGTTTACTTTTACTTTCGATTTTGAGATAACGCACACTCTGTGTAAAGGGAGCAGCACATCTTATAACGTTAATAAATATTTGTCAGTGAGTACAAGATTGCAGCAAATCCTCCAGTGTATTTTTGTCATCTCTCTTTACTTTCGACCAGTGATCATTCAAATCTAAAGATCATTGTACACTGAGTCCGATTTTCGTATGCGTTTTTTTTTTTTTAGTTTTCTCATATTCGCCATCCTTATCAAAATGCTTATGGATGCGAAAATGCAGAAAATCAAACACGATCCGATTTTTTTTATGACGGACGAAAGTTTCAGAGGCAGTGTGTAAACCCGATTAACATAACCTGTATTTTTTTTTTACGTGCAAAAATCTCGGACGAAAATTTCATACTGGTGTGCAATGACATTAACTCCAGCAGCTCGTGTTGGATGCAGGGTTGCCAAGTCCGCGTTTTACCCCACAGAATTGGTCTACTTTTAAACTGTTGCCATGGGTTGATTTCCCCCAGTTATTTAAAAGTTTTAAATATTGCAGAAATTAAATTTCAATAAAAAATAATTTTTGTTTTGTTGTACACTGTAAGATCTTTAGGTTTTTTTGCAAAATAAATATATTAAGAATGCATACTCTCCCATGTCTCTTTTTGATAAGGATTCCTACCATTTCCTTATTATATTATAAAAATATTAACTTTATTCACAAACTAAAGGGACAGGACAGGCTACTCCTCCCAAAATGTACCAAAAAAAGTAATACCGTGATATTATACCGTTACCGTTCAAAAGATGAAAAATACCGTGATATTAATTTTAGGTCATATCGCCCACCCCTAGTTAGACAGATAGGTAGACAGACAGATGGGCAGACTGACGGATAGACATACAGAGATTTACAAAACAGACAGATGAGCGACAGGTGGACGGATAGACGAATAGACAGATAGGTAGACAGAAAGATAGGCGGATGGATGGATGGACTGATAGACATACAGGTGGACGGATAGACGAATAGACAGATAGGTAGACAGACAGATGGGTGAGTGGATGGACGGACAGACAGTAGATTGGTAGATAGACAGATGGGTGGACAGGTAGACAGAGGAATGACAGATAGACAGGCAGATGAATGGGTAGACGGACAGATAGGTAGATAGACAGATGGGCGGGTTGACGGACGGATAGACAGACAGTTAGGTAGACAGACAGATGGGCGGACGGACAGACGGATAGACAGACAAATAGGTAGACAGACAGACAGAGATAGATAAATGGGTGGACAGACACACAGTTGGATAGACAGATAGGTAGATGGACAAATGGGCAGTCAGACGGAGGGATAGACAGACAGATAGGTAGACAGGCAGGCGGACGGATGGACAGAGAACAGACAGACAGACAGATCGAAAGATAGACAGACAGACAGATGGGCAGACGGGTGGATGAACAGATGGACGGATGGATACGAGACAGACAGATAGGTGGACAGGTGGACAAATAGACGACAGACAGACAGACAGACAGACAGATGGGCAGACGAACAGATGGACGGATGGATACGAGACAGACAGATAGGTGGACAGGTGGACAAACAGCCGGATGGATAGACAGACAGGTAGACAGACAGATGGGTGGGCAGACATATAGACAGACAGATAGGTAGACAAACAGAGATAGATAGACGGGTGGACAGACGGACGGATAGACAGACAGGTAGACGGACAGATGGGAGGTCGGACGAACGCATAGACAGACAGATAGTTAGACAGACAGACAGATAGGTAGAAGGGCGGGCGGATAGATAGATAGATAGATAGATAGATAGATAGATAGATAGATAGATAGATAGATAGATAGATAGATAGATAGATAGATAGATAGATAGATAGATAGATAGATAGAGAGAGTATCACTCACACACAGCACGTGTAGTAGTATGGCTCCTCTCTTGAGTTGCTCTTTGGTGAAGATGTCCTCAGGGAACTCATGAATTGCTAATGGAAAAACACCACATGGTTTAGACATGGAATCACTAGAAATTATTGTACTTGCTGGATTTTTAAAACCAATTATTTGAATGTGTGGTGAGCTAGTTGCATGTATGACACCAATGTTTAGGCAACATACAGAGAAGAATATGAACTTTAATGATGACAGAACCCAATTCTATTTATAGCAGCCCATCAACATGCCACTGAAGCCTCTCTTCTCCACACTCTTATGAAATCATACGTACTATAGACCACTTATGTTACCCCATTAATTTGTGTCTAAACCTGAGTATTAGATGACAGAAGTAACAGATTTCAATCTGAACTCAAATAATATTATTTCATAAATATATTTATATGAGCATATTTTTTAAGTTTTATGGATATATTTTAGATCTCCTTAAAAAAGTATAGTGACAAATTTCCTTTAAAATCCATCCCCTATCTTTAAATATAATTTGACTTTTTATTTTTATTTTTTATTAATTAATTTTTTTGTTCCTCACACAACACAGTCAAATAGATTCTGAAATTTTGGATTACAGCCCAAAAATATAATAGATTGCTTTCATGATTATTTTATTGTGTATTGGTTATTAATTTTATGGATGCTTTTATTCACAGCATAATCAGAATAATGCAGTGTCTTATAGCAAACAAAATATATATTACGTAAAAAAATGGTTGTATATTTACAGTCTTGTTTATAATGGTTTAATTCTTTAAAATGACTTTAAAACAAAAATCAGATAGAACAGAATGATCTGAAAACAATCTGATTGATCATAAATACAACAAAATCAACCAATTAATTCCATTAATTAAATATTCATATAAAAAGGATTCATAAAACATTTGTACATCATACATGATTTGTTTTAGATATTGTCAATATGCCAATATTGTACACTTTAGTGCCTATGTAAACAAGTAATTGTAAGTGTCGAAGAACCACATTTTATGTAAAATGCACACAAACACTCATGAGATCTAGTTAATACTAAGCTCCTTTTTTATCATTATTCCAAGATATTGTAGAAAAGACAAGTTATAGTTCTCAGCTGTCTTTTGCCCGAAAATTAAAGTTCTGCCATCATTTATCTTTTTTCCATATGCAACTCAATGGGTACCAGCAGATACTTAGTTACCAACATTTTTCAAAATATCTTCTTTTGTATTCAAAGAAAGAAACTCATTGTAAATAATGACAGAATTTTAATTTTTTTGATGAACTATCATTTTAAAGTATCAAAACGTTTTCTAAAAGAGCAACCTTTGACTCTGAGCGATAACATTTTCCCCTGGGACGCTTTAGAAAAAGCACTCATAAAAACACACACATGCACAGGGATAATTTTCTGCCTTGCCCTTTACATTCCATACATTGGTTTCTTTTTCTTTTATTCTCTCATTGCTTGTCTTTTTTCCCCTCTTTGATATCTCACTCTCTCTATCTTCCATCTCCTCTTCCTTCCCCTTTTTTGTCATATTTCTATCCTCTTCTGTATCCCAGTGTCAAAAGACATGTTTTGGCTTTATGTAAATCGCATTGAAAACCCGCCTCTGATGAACGTCCTGACGAGCTGCCTCAGCGAAGGCAGTTACTATGGCGACGTCTTCCCTAGGGCAGTGAATTGTTGACGAGCAGCGGCAGGAAGCCAATGGCAACAGAGCGAAAGTGAGAAACTGGGTGGAGGATACATCTTTCCCATGGACTTGATTTAGGAAATATGGAAAAAAAGGAGGGACCAAAGAGATGACAAGCAACACAGAAGTGCAACTGCTAAAAATACCCCATTTCACTCTCCCAGGGGGAACGTCTTGGGGTTCTGTGAGAAAGACGCACATATAAGACAGTGTGCGACTCCAACAAAAATAGAGAAAGTGTGTAAATCAGATGGCAGAGCAAGTGAACGACTTCAAGAAAAACCAAATAATGGAAATGCTAGGATAGTGGACACTTTCACACTTTTTCTTCATTTTGTTTAGTCTCAGCTTACATATTTACTATTATGTCAGTGAGGGAAAATGTGCACAACTCCAAAAATGTATCTATAAATACCATTTACTCTGAAATTAACACCAGTGGCCGTAAAACACCAACAATTCAAATTCCTTTTCACACAAATTATGATTACGGGAGCAGATTATTAATTAACCAATACATATTTTTGCACTGTTCTGTGCATAATACTATTTTTATGACCTCGAAACACTTTTATTATATTGAATGATTTGTACACTAACACGTTTTGACATTTGAATTAATATCCAGCTCCACGGCTTTTCTGACGTAAACTTGCTCAAAAGCGCATCTGGTACAGTACTGCATTTGCGATGCAAAGTGCAAAGTGCAAAAAAAAAAAGAAAAAAGAAAAAAATCTAGTATCAGTATCAGGATATTTGGATATTTTAAACTGGATATTTAAATTACGAACTGCAGCGATACAAACAACATATTAAAATGTGCCAGATTCACGTTTTTCTGTTTTGGATAAAATTGGACGCTCTTTATCACCACCGACTGGACATTTCACTTTGAAAGCACTGCCATCTGAAATTCATCTGAAATTTACACTAGAGGCAGTAAAACACTAACATTTTCTATCCCTTTTTACACAAATTAAGATTACAGGCTTAGATTATTTATTACTAAAGATACATTTTTGCACGCTTCTTTGCATAATACTATGTCCTCAAAACACATATTGAAAGTTTTGTAAACTAACACATTTTGACAGACGCATCAATATCCTGCTCCGTATGTTTGGCTTTTCTGATGCAGTAAACTTGCTCGATAACGCACCCGGTACAGCAGAGCATTAAACTTTTAGTGCCACCTTTTAGCACCACCCACTGGACATATCAATTATGATACATTTGTGATACAAACGACAACCAACATAATAAAATGTGCCAGATTCATGTTTCGGATAAAACTGAATGCACTTTTAGCGCCACCCACTGGACATTTCACTTTGAAAGCACTGCTACCTTCAGCTGAAATTGATTAACAAATACTTATTTTTGCACTGTTCTGTGCATAATACAATGTTTATGACCTCTGAACACTTTTATTATATTGAATGATTTTGACATTCGAATCAATATCCATCGCCACATGTTTGGCTTTTCTGACGTAGTAAACTTGCTCGATAGCGCACCCGGTACAGCACTGCATTTGAGATGCAAAGCATTTGTGTGCTTTTGTTAACTTTATCAGTTAGGTATAGTTTAGGTAGTACGTTATTTTCAAACATGGCAAAGCATTAACCTTTAAGCGCAAAAAACAAGAATTAACCTTTTAGCGTCATTCACATTTTAATTATGAACTGCAGTGATACAAACAAAACCAACATAATAAAATGTGGCAGATTTATGTTTCAGATAAAACTGAATGCACTTTTAGTGCATTTCACTTAGAAAGCACTGCGAACGTTCACTGCAGTTTTCACCTGAAAATAACACTAGTGGCAGTAAAACACCAACCATTCCTATACCTTTTTACACAAATTATGATCACAGGAGCAGATTATTGATTAATAAAGACTTATTTTTGCACAGTTCTTTGCATAATACTATGTTATGACCTCAAAACACTTTTAACTTATTGAAAGATTTGTAAACTAACACATTTTGGCATTAGCATCAATATCCTGCTCCATCTGTATGGCTTTTCTAACATAGTAAACTTGCTCGATAGCGCATCCGGTACAGCACAGCATTTACGTTTGCGTCTGGGTCCTGGAAACACGAATCACATTAAAAAAGCTTAAAGACTTCTAAACTAAAATTACATGGTTGCTTCAGCAAATGCATTTTTATCTTACCTTTTTTTTTTTGTTAAATTTGTCGGTTCGGTATAGTGTAGGTGGTACGTTACTTTCAAACACAGCAGAGCATTATGATGTCGCTAAAAAGAACATTAATTTGTGTATTTGGTTTAATGCAATGTGTTTATGTGGCTTATATGTACATTGTGTTTATGTGGTTTAAATAGTGTACATTATTGTTGCCCCTCTCTGTTCCGGCTTTCTGAAACGTCGTTTTTACAAAGCTCATTGTTCTGAAAAGTGCGGTGTGCTCTGATTGGCCAGCTATCCAGAGTGTTGTGATTGGCTGAATATTTCAAGCGTGTACCCGAAATGTTATGCCCCTTATCATAATGTGATGGTAAGTATTATAAATAAGGCATTTGTTGCATCCAGTGAGTGTCCTTTTAAGCATTGCATCATGGCATTTAAACATAAAACCATGTCTGCATTTGTGATCGTAGAAAAGACAAACAGCAAGCACTACTCTACACTGGGCAAAACTTGTATTTGAATAGCCAGTAGCAAACTCTTTAAAATGAAAATGTACTTACAGGCTGTGAGTCAGAAGCGCCAGACTGTGTAAAGTTGAAATTGCCCCACTTTAAAGAAATAGCAATAGTGCACAGCTAGCATTGTAGGCTACTCTCCCAGAATCAAGAAACAGTCCTCTGTAAAATGCGCTGCATACACTTGAATATTTGCATTGTACTGTTCTGGAACAGTGTTTTAAATTTAATATAACCACTGATTTCTAGTTATGTCCTCAATTGGAAGGCCAAAAAAAAAATTTTGCGAAATTGTTTTTCACAACAAAACACACAGCGTCTTCACAACATGCCAGTGGTTGCAACAATAATACAGTGAGAACAAAAGTTAAACCTTCTTTCTTTGCGTATACATTATGCAAATCTTCCCACACGGTGATGTAGATTTGTGGGGGCTTGTTTAAATAAGCCGTTTTAGGATGGTGTGGCTTAGTTTCTTTCATAAAGAATATTTGGGTTTTAAACTTTAATCTTTGCCACTTTACAGATCTTATATTTGCACAAACAGCTTGCAATACTCCAAAAATTGCATCATATGACCTCGTTGGGTAGGTTTAGGGTTGGGTT
Source organism: Garra rufa (assembly GCF_049309525.1). Lineage (NCBI taxonomy): Eukaryota > Metazoa > Chordata > Actinopteri > Cypriniformes > Cyprinidae > Garra > Garra rufa. Next base: position 3,939,631 of record NC_133363.1, on the reverse strand, counting down.
TGGTGTAGGGGATATTTCCAACATGATAGAGCGTTAACCTTTAGCGACACACCCCAGATATTTTCATTCTGATCAGCCACAATATATACCTAAAGCAACTTGTTGTACCAATGTAATAAAAACATGCCACGCTCATGTACTGAACGTGTGTTTTAGCGCCACTCTCTGGATATTTTACTTTGCGAAACGTGCAGTAAGGTACATAATTACGGTGTTGCAGAAATGTATATAGATGCATGTATTTTCATAAGCCTGGGTTGTTGCACTGCAAAACTTGTAAGAAGAAATGTAATATCATTTTGTAGAAATGTCACCACAGACACAAATTGCGTCAGTGCAAATACGTCACTGTGACCTAGGGCTGCTCGATTTTGGCAACAATCATAATCACGATTATTTTGGTCAATATTGTAATCACGATTATTTAAACGATTATGACAGGGTCCAAAACTTTATATGTGACCCTGGACCACAAAACCAGTCTTAAGTCGCTGGGGTATATTTGTAGCAATAGCCAAAAATACATAGTATGGGTCAAAATTATTGATTTTTCTTTTATGCCAAAAATCATTAGGAAATTAAGTAAAGATCATGTTCCATGAAGATTTTTTGTAAAATTCCTACTATAAATATATCAAAATGTAATTTTTGATTAGTAATATGCATTGTTAAGAACTTAATTTGGACAACTTTAAAGGTGATTTTCTCAGTATTTTGATTTTTTTGCACCCTCAGATTCCAGATTTTCAAATAGACGTATCTCGGCCAAATATTGTCCCATCATAACAAACCATACATCAATAGAAAGCTTATTTATTGAGCTTTCATATGATGTATATATCTCAGTTTTGTAAAATTTAACCTTATGACTGGTTTTGTGGTCCAGGGTCACATATAGTGATTAATTTAAAGATAGCAATACAGGGAGAAAAAAGATTGCTTTAAAAAAATACTGAATATTTTTATGCAAATCTAAAGTAGTCTAACAATTCTACAGAAATTGAATGTAATTATTTGAATGTAAAATAAAACAGGGTCTTCACTGTAATAGTTTAACACGCTTTGTTTCTTATTAAAACTACAAACGTCCTTCATTCAAGAGCATTGAGTGAGTGATTTTTCTTTGTATTTTTATATTTATTCATAATAGGCACAGAGACGGCAGAAGGAATATTATGTGTTGCCGCTGTACCACACGGGTCCGATATACTGTTACACACGTATCTTCATTCTTAACTGTTTATGATCATTTAAGACAGAACTGACAAGAGTTTACATGAATAATCACCAAGCGCCTCATTTTGAAATATTGTTGTGTGTATTTGAGTGTTTAGGCCCACATTGAGCTAAAAGATTTTCAGCGCAAGTTTTCTTATGCGCTATTAAAAACACATTAAAAAAACATTAATAAATCAAGCATGTCCCATTTTATAAATGTCACGTTACATGATTTTGCTGATTTGCATGTGAAATTAGGCTTTTGTGGAGGAGCGAAGCGCACCAGTGGTAAGGGGGCGGAATGGGGCGCAATAATCGTTTCATTTTGATTGCTGCATTTTCATGATCGTTTGATGCAGAAATCGAAAATGAATTTCGATTAATTGAACAGCCCTACACCTCACAGCAACAGACACCAGCTCCGCCTCTTAAATACAAGCAGCCAATTCAGGCCTTGTGTTTCCCTTTTTCTTACCAGCTGGAGCCAAGTTTAGCTCCAGTGCAGCTGCGCAAATCAGCAGCCCTCAGCAAATGATTGAAAACCGCTCAAATGATGAAGGCTCACACAATCCTGGGTGACAGCTATTCTCTATATAAAGTATAGTGTGCTAGACCTCACTATTAATGATCAAAAATAAAGGATCCAGTTTAGAGTTTTTGCTGTGATGCAATAGAATAGAATGATTTCATGTTCCTCTGAGGACCTTTCAGTTAACGCTTCTTAAAATAACCATTTTTCTTTGTTTTTCTTATTTGAAGGTTCCACAGATGTTAAAGATTCTTCACAGAACCATCGACGTCAATTAAGAAGCTTTATTGTTAAGACTGAAAGGCTTTGGTGGATTGGGTGCATGAGAGAAAACGTGACAGCATCTGTCCTTCGGTCTGATTGTGTGACTGCAAGCTAAGAATGAGTGACAAACTGCAAAAGAAAATGAGGAGAGAGAGAATGTTATACTATTGACTTAAAATGGCAGGGTGTCTTGGTGTCCAGCTGGGTTATCAACTGCAAAACACGACCCTGCAGTCTACAACACCAACCCACTCAAGACTGACACAGCGCATACGCTAAAAATCTGTGCATCACATACTACACCAGGGTTGTTATAGTTATATAAAGACTAAAAACATGAAAGATAAAATATTTGAATTACTCAAGATAAAATATACCTTAACAGCATGAAATAAAATCTTTTAAAAATGTTAACTTTTTTATACCACACATAATAAAATGTAATTTGAATTTGAAAATTTGAATTTGAAAATTTGAATTTGAAAATTTTAATTTGAAAATTTGAATTTGAAAATTTGAATTTGAAAATTAAAAGAAATGCATTTAATACAAATTAAGCTCAATTGACAGCATTTGAAGCATTGATTACAACAAATAATCTCCATTCTTAATAAATAAATCGTTTTAATCTATCTATAGAGAGAGATAAATATAATAATATTAAGTATATTATATATGATAAATAATAAAAAAAATTGATAAAATTTAACAGAAAATGTGATTAAGCATTTTTTCACACTAAATGTTAACATGAATATTGTTTATTTCTTGAATTATGAATTAGCTCCATTCACTTCCATTTTAGATGGTCTAAAATAACTAAAACTTACATAAACATAAATAAAAAAAATATGAACAGAAAGTAATAAAAATGACAAACAGCTAAATTACTTAAACTACAATCAAAATGCAATTCAAAATATTATGAGAAATAAACTTAGTATCTCTATAAAACTAAAATAGCATGTCTTACACACAGAGATCCACTGAGTGATCCAGGAAGGTGAAATACAGCTTTAAATCAGCACGTTGTTTTTAAATAGCATGTCACGGCTCTATAAATCTGACCTGTGAATTCTTTCAAGGGGGGAAAGAAAGGAAAATCAAGCCAAGTGAGAAAGACGTGAGAATAAGTGGGAACGGATATCAGGTAGCTTAATCAGGACACAGTTCACTAATGCAGATACGAGTAGAGAGCGGCAGAGTTTCCTTTCCACTATGTGGGTGCAGGTGAGAAAAATTCAGCTAGGTGCAAAATCCAAAAATACAGCTGATTTCAGATTGCTGCGAAAAATGGCACAAAGATATTTGTGGTGTCATTGTTTTTAGAGTTTTAGAACACCTTTAGTTTTAACTCTTTGAGTCAAAGAGTTTAAAGGAATATTCTGTCATGGTTTACTTTAATATTGTTACAAATCCGTACAACTACTTTTATTTCTGAATTACACAAAGAAAGGTCAGCGTGGTCCAGTGCTGTTGAGAGATTACAGTATATACGATCTGATTCTAAATATTTACAATCAGTCTCTACTCATTAATGTTTGTTGATTAATGTATATGAGGAGAGACGGGCCTAATAGGAGAAGACGAGGCTACACTTTTTTTCTAATGTTTTTAAATATGTTTCCTCTGCTCACTAAGGCTGCATTTATTTGGTCAAATACAGTAAAAACAGTAGTACTGTAAAATAATATTTTAACTGAAAATAACTGTTTTCTATGTAAATATACAGTCGAGGTCAAAAGTGTACATCCCCTTTCAGAATCTGCAAAATGTAAATTATTGTACCAAAGTAAGAGGGATCATGCAAAATGCATGTTATTGTTTATTTAGTACTGACCTGAATAAGATATTTCACATGAAAGATGTTTACATATAGTCCATAAGAGAAAATAATAGTTGAATTTACAAAAATGACCCTTTTGAAAAGTTTACTTGATTTTAATACTGTGCTGTTACCTGAATGATCCACAGCTGTGTTCTTTTTTTTTTGTTTAGTGATAGTTGTTCATGAGTCCCTTCTTTGTCCTGAACAGTTAAACTGCCTGCTGTTCTTCAGAAAAAATCCTGCAGGTGCCACAAATTCTTTGGTTTTCCAGCATTTTTGTGTATTTGAACCCTTATGATTTTGAGATCCATCTTTTCACACTGAGGACAACTGAGGGACTCATATGCAACTATTACAGAAGGTTCAAACACTCACTGATGCCCCAGAAGGAAAAATCATGCATTAAAAACTTTTTTGAATTTGAAGATCAGGGTAAATGTAACTTATTTTGTCTTCTGGGAAACATGTAACTATCTTCTGTCTCTTCTGAAGGGCAGTACTAAATGAAAAAATATTATGTTTAGGCAAAATAAGAAAAATTTATACATCTCCATTCTGTTCAAAAGTCTTCACCATGCATTAATTAATGCATGTTTATTCCTTCTGGAGCATCAGTGAGTGTTTGAACCTTCTGTAATAGTTGCATATGAGTCCCTCAGTTGTCCTCAGTGTGAAAAGATGGATCTCAAAATCATACAGTCGTCGTTGGAAAGAGTTCAAATACACAAAAATGCTGAAAACCAAAGAATTTGTGGGACCTGAAGGATTTTTCTGAAGAACAGCTGTGGATCATTCAGGTAACAACACAGTATTAAGAATCAAGGGGAAGTAAACGTTAGAACTGGGTAATTTTTATAAATGACAATATAATAATTATTTTCTCGTGTGGACTATATGTAAACATCTTTTATGTGAAATATCTTTTTCAGGTCAGTACTAAATAAAAATAACATGCATTTTCTATGACCCCTCTTATTTTGGTAAAATAATTAATGTTGCAGATTCTGAAAGGAGGATGTAAACTTTTGACCTCAACTGTATTTTAAAATGTAATATATTCCTTTGATCAAAGCTAAATTTTGAGCATCATTACTCCAGTCTTCAGTGTCACATGATCCTTCTAAATGTCTGGGGTGAATATTAAAAAAGGAAATAAATTAATGTTTTTATTCAGAAAGGATGAATTAAACTGATCAAAAGAGACAGTAAAGACATTCATAATGTCACAAAAGGTTTCTATTATAAATAAATGCCATTGTTTTGTACTTTTCATTCATCAAATAATGCACAAAAAATGTGTCACAGCTTCCACAAAAAAAATCAGCAAAAACTGTTGTATAATAATTATATATAATTATTGAGCACCAAATCAGCGTAAGAGACTTATTCCAAAAACCTTTTTTATAAAATTTAAATTTTAAATACATGCCGTTCTACTGCATCTCTGTGCATCTTTTGTATGAAAATGAAATCCATCTCTCTATTTATGTTTCTCATAATAATTTAAACAGAAAGACAATTATATCAAGTTGTAATTGTAATTGTAATCAACCTCATAATTCGATCAATCCACAGCTACTTTCAGCACCGCATTTAGAAAAATATAAATGAGCTTTGGATATGACTTGAACCAGACAGTAGCAAAACATTATTACAAATAACAATGATCTTGACATTCGATTGGCTGCAAATAAAAAGTAAAATGACATATGCATTACTTTAGAAATATTTACATTTTATTCTTAAACAACAAAAGGATTTATTTGGTCCATAAGCTTATTAGAGTCGCTTTCCCTAAATACTGTGCAAATCATATCCAACTGACAGCAATTACCTCTACTTATGTCATGTGACCTTAATGCATAATGTCAGAAGAGGTTACACTCGAGGTCTCAGTTAAAAATGACGCAGCAAGATTTGTTTTTTAATTAGACTGCCGTTATTGTGCTCGTCTGTGAGGGATTTTCTATCCACCTACTCCTTCTGAAATGTACACAAAATATTTGGCCAACGCAAAGAACATCATGTGCAATGATTACTGACATGCCTAAAAATAGCACCTTCCCTTTCCTTCTCATTATTTATTTCCTCCCACCTTTCCCTCCCTCTCTCTCTCTCTCTCTCTCTCTCTCTCTCTGCACCTCTGTCTTTTTCATCTAAGCTCCCGCTCTCATACGGCTCTCCACAAACACACGCGCTCCCAAAATTTAGCATTCAGTTGCCAAGCAACACAAACCTCAAAGGATTCTCGTCTGAAGACGGGGTCTGCCGTCTCGTCCTTTTATAAGGAACAAAAACAATGGCGAGGACGAGAGAGAGAGACAGAAAAACGAAATCGATCTCAGACTTATTACATAAGCCCCTCTAATTACGGAAGAGCAGTTTAAGGAACTGCACCTATTAAATGTAATATTGCTCAGCTCTCACAGATCAGCAAAATACTGGAGATCTTGCCAGTAGCATTTCATCCAATTGCAGATCTGACAATGAGAGCAGTCATTTTTGCAAGCGCTCTTTGAATTGATGAGTTGCCTATTGTGCTCTCACACTCTCAAAACGCGCACATCCCTTTCATTTACAATAGCCATGATTGAGTACAGATTTAAGGCAAATGAAAAAGGATTTAACCTTCAATAACAATGCTAACGTACTTGTACTTAAAAGGGGTCATCGGATGCCCATTTTCCACAAGTTCATATGAATCTTTAGGGTCTGTAATTTACTTTGGTTAAAAATTCTCAATAGTAGTGTAAAAAAACTTTTACCTTGTTAAAATCAGCTCTGCAAAATATCAGCTCATTTTACACATCGGTCCTTTAAATGAAAATGAGCTCTGCTCGTCCCGCCCCTCTCTGCTGAGGAATTAGGAGCTGTAATGTTTACTTTAGCCACGTTTAGCTGCGTTTATTGGCGAAACTTGCCAACAAGCACATTATTAAGAAAGGCCATTTGCAAAGATGCATAAAAACCCTTATACTCACTTTTGCTGTGGGTGAAGCTGCATCACGAATGATTCACACGAACATAGACGCATATGTAGATCGGGATCGGTGTTTTCCTTTTAAAGGTCCCATATTGTCAAAATCGAAATTTCCTGGCTTTTTTCATGATAACTGAGGTCTAGGGGCTATGTAACTACCATATGAGTTTCAAAACAGTCAATCCACAGTAAACTGCACACAGCCTGAATAAAGTAGCCGTTCATTTTCACGAGCCGTTGTGACTTCCGTAACGATGTGACGTCCGATCTACTCAGTCACCGCCTTCAGTCACCACCCCGAGCACCAATCACATCCCACCCTCCTTTTGTCAAACCCAGACAACATCGTGTCCATAACATTGCTAAGCAACAACAACACGAAAACAAGTCGAGAAAACCCTGTTCAGTCGATAGATGTCGAAACTACATCATTGCACAGGCTTCAGAACAACGTGAATATAAGAGACCAGAGGCAGTCAACTTCAGCCTCTTTCACACAGCGATTCCGGTAAATACACGGATAATGTGTCCCATGATTTGTTCCGGAATTGTTTAATTTGGTTCATTCACAGTTGTTTTCCGGCATCTGTGCGTGCTTTACCCACAACCCATAAAGACATGTGACGTTTGGATGTGAGATGTAATGCTACGCGTACGTTTCACTGAACTGAAACTAACCTGAACAAACTGTGCTTCAGCGCTGATAGTGAGGAGCTGGCTCTGTCTGATCGCCGCTTCATTCCACTTTTCACGTATTTTTTCGTCGTGAAGAGTCGCAGGGTAACGTGCATCATCACTACAACACTGACTTTATGGTTCTGGCTTTTGTTCACACAGCGCTCGTTCCCGTAATTTTCCAGAATCAGCGCGCATTGTGAAAGGGGCTTTACTGAAGCAACAGTTATGTAGCTTACTGCATTCGGTGTTTGAAAAAGAAAAAACATTAATGATCATTCTGAAATATCCTGTTGAGTATCAGCAAGCTAGGCTCTCTCTATGGCTCTGGGTTCGGCTACAACGATACATGACCGTAGTTACCTGTGGTTGGCCTAGCTGTGCGTCGCTCAGAAAACAACAGGCCAATCAGAAGAGAGGCTCATGAATATTAATTAGATGGGCCAAAATCGACCTGTTTTTGACAGAGCTCCTAAAAAAGGAGCTGTAAAAATATATTGAGATGGATTTTGGCACTTACACCGCAAATATATATTCTTAAGGACATCATCAACTAAAATAAACCTCCAGAAATGTGTACAATATGGGACCTTTAAAACCGAAAGTAACAGAACACCTCAATCGCTCAATTAGAGTCTTCCTCTGCACCTGAGTCACACAATGGCGATCAGAGTCTGACTGTTTCAGCTCGGTTAGGGCGGATCTAAGGCAAGAGGCTCATGTCAATCAACTGTGTTTCGTCACACTGACAAGAAGCTGAGAATGACAAAATAAGTCTTTATTTTGTTTTGGGGGTTTGGAAAACGCATTTTTTTTTACATAATTTACATTATTACAATAGCTTTCTCCCCAGGCTGGCACAAATGGCTCGATTAGTTCTGGGTTTGATAAAGGTCCGCCTTTCGAAAAACTAAATGTGTTGTGATTGGTTAGCAGTCCCACTGCGCTGCGATTGGCCAACAGCTTAGACGGCGTTTCAGTCCTGCCACGCCCTTCCCAAAGCAGCTCCATGTACAACTGTTAGCACAAGCTAGATTAAAGTGATTCTAATGTTTTAAATATGGATATTCTTCTTACAAAAACACATCGGATTGCTAAAGGAGGCTTTGCATTTTTAGATTAGATTTAAGGCTTTACATTTTTTTGCTGTTTTGAGCAAACAATTTGCTAATTATATACAAGTGTTTTGGAGTTTTTATTTTTTGACACAATTCAAAGAGTGTGTTTGTGCATTTTTTGTTACAAATAACGTAAATGTTTTAATTTTAACTTTTGAAAAATATTTTTTCACTTCAGCAGTAAACTGCCAAACTTAAGTCTCTGTCCCAAAGTATTTCAGATTTATGATTTATTTTTTCTTTTTCAGGTCTATGCTCAAAAAGTGGTTAACATGGACTACAGCATAAATATAATTTAGTATCATAAAATCTCAATTTTTAATAAAAAACATTATCGGACTAAAATATACTACATTCATTGTATTGAAATAAAAAAATGTCATTTTTGGACATTAGTCGAGAAGCATTAGAGGGTTAAAAAATAAGCGGGTTTTGCACTGCAAAACTAATTTTATTTATTTATTTATACAATCTATACATTGTATATATCTATACAATTGTAAACTACAAATGTAAGTGTAGACAACAAGGTTACATCTATCTTTTGAGAATATTGTATAAAGTGATCAGCTAAATAATTAACTGACTACCTATGACATGTAGGTATGTACATACCCATACACGCACATTCTAACAAACAAACAAACATACACATACATACAGTACATATATGTGACCCTGGACCACAAAACCAGTCATAAGGTAAAATTTTACAAAACTGAGATTTATACATCAATAAATAAGCTTTCTATTGATGTATGGTTTGTTAGGATAGGACAATATTTGACCGAGATACATCTATTTGAAAATCAGGAATCTGAGGGTGCAAAAAAATCAAAATACTGAGAAAATCACCTTTAAAGTTGTCCAAATTAAGTTCTTAACAATGCATTTTACAAATCAAAAATGACATTTTGATATATTTACAGTAGGAATTTTACAAAAAATCTTCATGGAACATGATCTTTACTTAATTTCCTAATGATTTTTGGCATAAAAGAAAAATCTAAAATTTTGACCCATGCAATGTATTTTTGGCTATTGCTACAAATATACCCCAGCGACTTAAGACTGGTTTTGTGGTCCAGGGTCACATATATACACCTACATACCTATACATACATACATACATACACATACTCCCACATTATAAACATACCAATACATGTAAGGTACATCTACCTCCAAACCTCTTACACATACACATCTCTTATTCCTTAACATTAACATAGGCTGCAAAACAAAAATTGTAGTAACACAACTGCTTGACTTAGTAGTAATTACCCTTTCTACCCTCCTCTATAAACCCATTGTGAATACTCTCTGTAAGTGCTCTTGGATCAACTCAATGCTTCTCGTCTCATTTCAACTGGTGTCGGCTGATTAAGAGCATGCAAGTTCATTTCAAGAGTCATTTAGCCTGATTTTTGAATAACTTTGACCAGCTCAAACAGGACAGCACTAAGGAGAACTAAGAACTGTTAATGTATGAACATTTGCACATATGTGTGAGAGAAAACTAGTAAATAAATAAGTCTTTATTCTCAAAAGCAACCATGGCCGCAACTTCTGTTGTTTTCAATAGAGTACTCAATGCTTTTTGGAAATGCACCCCTGGATGTAAAAAGTCAAACTAGCGAAACAAGTTTTTTGTGTTTATGCAAGAGGTACAAGAAGTGATTCGGGTGTTTTCCATGTTTTCCTATTCCATCTTTATATGTCATTTGTTCTAACACTCTTTGATTTGACCTGTTCATTAGGGAAATCTGATTCTCTATATCAAAAGATCTAGTTTGACAGTGTTTTGGTTTGCTTTTCCCCCATCATCCCTGATTTGAAGACTGTGTATCTTCAATGCTCAAGTGTACCAATCTGATTCTGGCAACTAACAGTGCTGCAAGCATCCAGTCCATGGTGTCTGCCATTATTTAAACTGCTTGCTGCGCTCACAGATTAAAGCAGACAGACCACGCTGTGATCTCAGTTCTCAGTACTTCGTCTGCATAATATACCAACTGCAACAGAACTACAATAATAACAACAAGAGTTACTTGTCTGAGATCAATGCCTGTAAGTGTTTTCCAGATGAGGCAAGGGAGCGTCTGTTCCTGACGTCTGTTTATGTTTCCTGCAGCCTCTTGATATCTCTGGACAGTGTATGTTTTCTCTTCAACCCCTTTTATATGTCTCTTTTTCTGTTTTGCTATAATAATTCATACACCTCAACAACTTATGGCCTCTTCGGCCAGAAATCTGCTTTACATAGGCCATGCAAGCAGACTCTTGTAAAAAATAAGTACATTTTGCATACTTTTAAAAGAGAATTTTTACAAAAAATAATGTATTGTTACAAAAATATACTTAAGTTATACTTAACTGTGTTATTTGCAATTAAATGTATTATAGTTTTAAAAATTATACTAAAAACTTTTTGACTTTATGAAAATGTTTTACATTAAGTAGGACTTAAGTTTATATGAAATTTCCTAATTACTTCTATTGTGTTAATACATTTACTAAATGTACTTTTTTTAAAGCACTTCAAATTGCTATTAAAATAATAGTTTAAAATGTACCTTAAAGTAAAACTTTTAATTTGACAAAGGTCACTTTTTAAAAGTGTACTTAAGTGTGTTAAGAAACAGTCATGAAGTGACATGATTTAAGTGCACTTAAGTGACGCTTTATTTTACATTGTTTCTGCAGGGTAAATTTAAGAGCTGTAAAGACCAAGTAAAGAAAATTAAAGGAATGAGTTAAAAAAAAATGTTCTTCCTCAGTATTGCTGTTTTGTTTTTAGAATTATTATTTTGACAAAATTAAGTGTTTTTATTTTAACTTTTGGAAAATATTAAGTCTGCGTTCCAAAGTATTTTAGATTTACATTTTTTTTTTTTTTAATTTTCAGGTCTATGCTCAAAAAGTGGTTAACAGGTAATACATGGCCTACAGCATAAATATAAAATCCTTTAAAAATATTGAAAAATTTGACAAAGGTCACTTTTTAAAAGTGTACTTAAGTGTTAAGAAACAGTCATGAATCTTTCTTTAAGTGCACTTAAGTGACACTTTATTTTACAGGGTTTCTGCATGATAAATTTAAGATTTTTAAAGACCTTTTAAGACCAAGTAAAGAAAATTTAAGGAATGTTCTTCTTTGGTATTGTTGTTTTGTTTTTAGGATTTTTTTTTTTCATTTTGACAAAATTCGAAAAGAGTATTTTTGTGCATTTTTTGTTACAATTAACATAAATGTTTTTATATTAACTTTTGAAAAAAAAAAAAAATTCACTTCCTCAATAATCTGCCAAACTTAAGTCTGTTCCAAAGTATTTAAAGAGTATTTTTCATTTTCAGGTCCATGCTCAAAAAGTGATTAAAAGGTAATACATGGACTACAGCATAAGTATAATTTAGTATCATAAAATCCTCTAAACATTTTGAATATTTTGAAAAGTTTGACAAAGGCCAATTTTTAAAGGTGTACTTAAGTGTGTTAAGAAACAGTCATGAACTTATCTCTCTTTAAGTGCACTTAAGCAATGCTTTATTTTACAGGGTTTCTGCAGGTTAAATTTAAGGCTCTTTAAAGACCTTTGAAGACAATTTAAGAAAAGAGTTTTAAAAAGTAATGCTCTTCCTCTGTATTTTTGTCTCTTTTTTCAGTGCAAATTTCTAAAGATTTTAAATTAATAAACATTTACTTAAGAAGCAAAGTGACATTGACAAAATGTCAAGTTTATGATTTAAACACAAACTAAAATTAAACTTGCAAATGGGCTCAGAAAAAGTTTCAGTTTTCAAGTACTCAAACACCTACTGACAGATAAACATTTACTTTTGTTAAATTTTTCAAGATTCTTTACATTTGTTTCTCAAGTAAATATATCTTGAGTTTAAGGATTTCTTTTTTCCATTACATTGCATGCAATATTTAATACCACGACTATGAATTTAATATTTCTGATTTGATTTAAGACCTTTGAAAGGCCTAAATAAGACCTGTAGAAACCCTGTTACATTACGTTCAGTACAATGAAGCACACTCTTTTTTCACAAGAGAAGTTTAGAGAATATACTCCATGCAGCGATAGCAGCCTAGAGATACACACATGCACAAATACATTTACTGTGTAAATGTTGTATGTCAAGTAGAGCCCTTTAGGAAAACAAATATTTACTCTTAGTCTAGGTAGTTATATACATTACCATGAAAACACTCACTAAACAGCACGCCATAAAATCTTTAATATAAATTTGAGATTTTAGAAAATGTCTGAAATGCAAACACTGTAAAATGTTTGTTGCCCACCTGCTCTGGGAGTGTCGATTGTTTGATTTTCCACTCCATACTGCAGGACCCTGCGTCTGGGAAAGTCTGTTTCTGCCCACGTAGACTTGATCTCTGTAAAGATATGAGAAATGTATTTATCTATACATCTTTCACAACCAAATGTGTACTAAAGTTTACTTTTACATTTGCAAACTGTCACCTCAACAGTCAGCAGTGTTAACGAAAACATTTACGAATCCATCAGGTAAACCAAAAAAGGTATTTGCGAGCAAGTATGCTTGAGTAAAAACATTCGGCAGCAGAAGGCACTTTAACGTAAGTGTGCGTCCTGACGCACATACTGTATAACCAGATCCATTTTGTTTAGTTTTCCCCTGGCAGCAAGAAAGCACAATAGCGTGGCAAAGCCATGAGGCATCCTGTTTTGTTCTGGGTTATATATAATACTGTGAGGATACAGTACATCAAAGACTAAAACACTTGTTGCACCGAATTAAGGACAAATATACAAGTCACCTTTAACCGTTTCGTAGTTCATTACAGATGTGACAACTCAGGATTAATCAATTTATTCAACAATAAGAATATTCATTTTGTTATTTTGTGTTACTATGTGTATGTTTGGATAGTTTACAAAATTAAACAATGCTCTTTGGAGAAATGTAGCATTCCATCACTTGCTCACCAATGGATCCCCTGCAGTGAATGGGTGCCGTCAGAATGAGAGTCCAAACAGCTGAGAAAAACATCACTATAAGTACTCTACACCACTCCAATCCATCAATTAATGTCTTGTGAAGCCAAAAGCTGTGTTTATAATGAACAGTTAAGACATTTGGACTTTTGCTTTCAGCTAAAATATGCTTTCTCGTCTGAATCAAGAGAGGACTACGCACAGATCAAATGGTCCAAACATCTCTAAACAAATAAATCGGTGGATTTTGATGTTAGAGGCAACAAAAGATTTACTGGAGGAAGGTTTATTATGGGTAATGGACTAATATTTTAGCTGGAAGCAATGGTTTACAGTTAAAGACTTTAATGATGGATTTGTTTCTTACAAACACAGAGGTTTTGGCTTCTTAAGATGTTAACCGATGGACTGGAGTGGTGTGGATTACTTGTGGATTATTGTGATGTTTTTATCAGCTATTTGGACTCTCATTCTGACGGCACCCATTCACTGCTGTGGATCCAATGGTGAGCAAGTGGTGCAATGCTACATTTCTCCAAATCTGTTGAAGAAACAAACTCATATACATTGTGGATGGCCTGAGGATGAGTAGATTGTCTGAAAATTGCTTTAAATTATGAGTGAGCAATAACAGAGCAATAAACACACTAAGAATAGCATAATCTTGAGACGAGACACTGCAGGTAAACAGGGTAAAAAAATTAACTAATAGTCATCACCTTACTTACCCAGTTGATTGATTACATTGATAATTGCAAAAATTTTTTCTATTACAAGTTTTCTAAAATGTTAGATTTTAATATGCAAATGAGGCATCATTTATTGAAATATGCGCTAATTTGCATACATTTCCATAACAAAAATCGAAACACTGGATGAAGTCAGTTTCAAAATTCTTGATTATTATTATTATTTTTTTGTCATATTAGAGTCAAATGTTATTACAGAGGGGATTTTGGGTATCTCATTTTGTCGCTCCATAATTCGGTAAATACTTCGAACAGGCAGAAAACAATGTATTTTTACCCTTTTGGGGAAATAAAATGTTGTATAAAATCAAGCAAAGTATATATGAACAAATCCCTCTGTAAAAACCTTCAGAATATAGACAGGAATAAAAATTTAAAGTTTGGTGTGTGTAAGTGCTACTGAAGTGGAGATTTATGGCTCAGTGTAGGAGGAAAATCTAATTTTGAGAAAACGGCTTTTAGAGATATGTATTGTATTTGAAATCTATTGACACAAATAGATAAAGTGCTATAAAAGAAACACTTAACAGTGTATTTTGGGTGTTTTCTTTCCAGTAGTCTGAAAAAACACTTTATGAAACACCAAAAACCCCAAAATCTCAAACTTGACAGGTGCATGAAAAAACAGTGTTTTTGCCTGCAGATTTTTAACATAAACAGTAAAGGAAATCTATGATTTTTGAGTAGGAATCACCAGTGAGTTTTTAATGACATAATCTTAATCACCTGGGTTCACAGATGAAATATTCAGGCTATAGAACCTGGCAAAATTATGATAAGATCTCCAGGCTATTATTAGGCAATTATAATGTAAAGAAAGTTCAGAAAAGGCCTAGGAAGACACACAATGACCTAACTACACTCTTAAAAATAAAGGTGCTTTAAAAGGTTCTTTACAGCGATGCCATAGAAGAACCATTTTTGGTTTTGAGTCAAAGGTTCTTTAATGCAGTGTTTTTCAACCCTTTTTGAGCCAAGGTACATTTTTAAGTGAAAAAAATCACAAGGCACACCAACAATCGAAACTGTAAAAATATGAAACTGTAGCCTATATTAACAATATACAGCCATTCTTATCGAAGTGTCTTGAACAGGAATCAAATAAACACAAAGAAAAAAGTATTTTATGATCTTTCATATTCTTTCTTCTGTCAAATAAAAAGTGCAATTAACAATATACAGTCATTCTTATCAAAGTGTCTTCAATAGGAATCAAACAAACACAATGAAAACAGACTTTTTTTTGATCTTTCATATTTCTACCTACTCAGTGTGAAACCTGGGCCTGTTTTAGGTGAAAATGAATAATTTCCCACGGCACACTAGTGCACCGCGGCACAGTGGTTGAAAAACACTGCTTTAATGAACCATCTCTATCCTACCTTTTTATAATCTGAAGAACCTTCTTCCGCCACAACAAACATTTTGTGAAACAGAAAGGTTCTTTATAAAACCATTTTAAACAAAAAAGGTTCTTCTATGGCATCGTGAAGCACCTTTTTATGAATGTAGGAAGAGCATCATCCTCTCATCCTACTCTGAATAAAAGGAAGAAGTGTAAAAAGCTTGGAAAGACAATATCTGAGCACTTACATCTTAAAGGGATAGTTCACCCAAAAATGAAAATTCTGTCATCATTTATTTACCCTCAAGTAATTCCAAACCTGTCTCAGTCTTTCTTCCGCTGAAAACAAATGAAGGTATTCTGAAGAATGCTGTTGACGGCAGCCATTGACGTGCATAGTATGGAAACTATTTCATAGTTCTGTACTATAAATAGCTCTACATAAACACTATTAAAGTCAATGGCTACATCAACTATTGTGTTGTTCTTTTGTGGGCAACATAAGATAGACTCGTACAGGTTTGAAACGACATGAGGCATGAAAAAATGATGACAGAGTTTTTTTTTTTTTTTTCTTTTAGGCT
The DNA here is from genome assembly GCF_049309525.1 of Garra rufa. Classification (NCBI taxonomy): domain Eukaryota; kingdom Metazoa; phylum Chordata; class Actinopteri; order Cypriniformes; family Cyprinidae; genus Garra; species Garra rufa. The sequence continues at coordinate 3,923,353 of NC_133363.1, read as the reverse complement.
GACCTTAAAAATACAGAAATACATTTTTTAGAGGGTTCTCACCAACCGTTTCAAAAACCATTTCTTGTCAAACTGTCTCTTTGGCTCTTTTTGTGTCGGGCATATTTTTCAGATTTCACTTTGTGATGCTATATATGGCTAAAATCAGCTCCTCTGCTGCAGTACAGTCCTCTCTGTCATCACAAAACATAAAAGTAAAACAACTGATGCCACACACGAAGATCAATGTGACCACTGCAAGCTGGAACAGTTTGTTGTCCTGGGTCAGTCTATTGTCAGTATAAACCTGTGGCTGTTCTTTATTCAACAATTGTCAAATAATCCATATCTATAACATCTATGTAAACTTGAGTAAGATTGTTTTTCAACTTGCACAAACTAAATTGAAAGCAACCATCTGTGTATGTCATTATAATGAGTATACTGTCCCTTGTGAAAAAGAGGATTGATGTGCACTAGTAGTGTACTTGAAAAAAAAAACTATCCTCGCAGATAATGTATTATTAATGAAATAAAAGGCCACTTAAGTGACTTAAAGAGAGAGATTCTGATGACTTTGTTCCTGAACACACTTAAGTACACTCTAAAAAAAGTTTCAAAAAGTAGTTTCAACTTAAAATAATTTGTTACCCTGCTGGCTTAACATTTTTAGCTTAGTCAACTTGAAATTTTAAGTTACTTAAAGCATCAACTGGAATATTTTAGTTGACTAAACTAAATATTTTAAGTCAGTGGGGTAACAAATTATTTGATTATTATTATTATTAAATTATTTAAGTTGAAACCACCATTTTTTTTACAGTGTACTCTTTTACAAAAGCATTTTGCAAAATGAAAAAAAAATTACGTTAGAGTACACTTACATCGTTTTCATAATCATTTGTCACACTTTAAAAAGGTACACCTATTTTGATGTGTCGACTACATACTAAACATACTAAAGCACAAACAAAAGTACTTAATTATAATATGATATTTAAACATCTCCTTTTGCTAGAAATGCCTTTAAAGTATATTTTTTACCATAAAAAGACAAAAATGTATTAAATTACATAAAAATGTCCTTAAGTTCTACTTAAGTAAAATAGCAATTTGATGTCTGCAGCTAGTTGCATTTAATAAAAAAAATAGTAAATTTTTTATTGCATTTATCATGCAATAAGCAGTTTAAAGTATTAGTTTTAGTTTGGTGAAAGAGTGTTTTTTACTTTAATGTTGTAACTGCTATGTGCAAGCAAACACAGACTGGCATGTGTTACTGAATGTCATTGATCATTCTCGATTAGTAAACTCTACTGTAGTGCTGATATAAAAGTTAAACATAAACCCCATGCCACAGGAACTTCATCTGTCAACTAAATAGTGCAGTCACCTGTCAAGAAAAGTTCATACTCATCAGTTAAAAGTTAACGCTCTCTATATCTATATATAAATATAAAAATATTTAAAAATATTTAAAAAACATAATTATTATTTTATTTTCTAATTATGATTAAAGAACAATATTATCCTATAAAAAAACATTTTTCTTCGAAATGTTTGTAGGTCAACCCTTAATGTGCACCAGCTATACTACTATGTATTACTATAACAAAAATAGGACTATAAGTGTACATTTTATTGCTTTGCTTTGCTTTCTAGGATCCTCTAATGAACCCTGTCACATCACTTTCTCTTTCTGCTTCCTACTGCAAAATCAGGAATATAGAGTCCCTGTTACTCAATGGCAAAACCATTGTTTGGCATAGTAAAAGAACATCTTTATTGCAATCTATCTAAACATTAAACATGAATACAGAAGCAATAAAACACTACAGGTTAATTGGTGTGTATATTGGTGTGTGTGTGCGTGTATAAATTGTGTATGTACATAAATATATAAATATATATGCATGCATGTACAGAAAGCATGCATATATATTTATATATTTATGTACATACACAATTTATACACGCACACCTTTCAGTGGAAACCACCTTTCAGTGGTGCTGTGATGCAGGTGTTGAAGGAGGCAGGAGAAGCCAGAAATAAAAAAATAAAAAAACTACATTTAAAATACTAATCATTTTGATTAACATATTGGGAGATTGTGTATAAACAGACCAACAAACTATTAAAAAATCATTTATTTTTTTTGTGCATTAATTCATATGCGTAATTATCAATATTAATGCGTAGCCACACAAATGAGATTCTCAAAAAAAAAAAAAAGCAAAAATATAAATTATATATATATTTTTAAATGTGCTTTTTGATTAGGTAATTAAAGGGGTCATCAGATACACTCTAAAACATTTGTTTTGATAATAAAAATACAAATATTTACAAAACATATATATATATATTTTTTTTTCTAAATATGTTCAAAGACCAATATTAGTTTCCTATAAAAATATTTTTATTGGAAATGTTAGCGGGTCAACCCATAATGTGCACCAGCTGTACTTGTATTCCAATAACAATAATAGGACTATAAGTATACATTTTATTGCTTTCAGCCAATGTGCACCTCT